>NW_027202592.1:145000-196544 GCF_024711535.1 Dipodomys merriami | reverse complement strand
TTCATCACTTCAACAGTGCCACTGTTCCTGTAGTTCAGGAATTAGTTCTGAAGCTGAAAATATAAATTTAAATCATTTCTACATAAGGATTAACTCTCTAATGACTGTCAAATGGGAAATCTGTGGAACTTCCTTTGGAATAGGTCATCGGTGTGTTCTTTCCTTCCAATTTCTAATCAAACGTGACTAACATCTTAGGGCAATTTTAGATTTGTAGATGATATGAAGTACTTATAGAAAAGAAATTACATATACATTCTACTCAGTTTATACTACTGTTGATAACAAAAATGAGTAAGATCACATTTGATACAATAAATGAATCATTCCTATTAGTGACACATGTGTCTGTAACGCATGTATCATCCAATATGTCACTTTTGCACTTAAAATGGTTAGACTGCCTAGGGTCCTCTGGCAGTGATATTCTCTCTGATTTCCTCATTAAAAAATAATACCAGACATTTTTGAAGAGTACTCCTGAAGAGTGGCATATAGTATTCCTTTCCTCAACACTGCCACTATAAGTGTGGTCTAGAAATGACCCATATTTAAAAACTGGAGTTATTAATGCTTTCTTCTTATAAGTTAAATCTTTTTTTCAGGGGCATCTTGTCTCTTCTTCCCAATTTGGATTTTATCCAATCATTTAGATAGCAGTAATAGGAACTCTTAGATAACTATTTTATATTTAGTCTATCATCAAACATTACTTTAAACTAACTTACACCAACTTTGGTTTTAGTAAGTTTTCTATTTGTTTTTGATTTCTCTTTCTCATATTCTACCACTGTGTACTCTTCTCTTATCGATAAATTTCTTACATTCTGGAAACCCAAAGTGCTGCAGGTTCATCCTGTATGATTTCTGCTACACAGTTTTCAATCCCAGAATCAGTGATTTCTGCAAGGATCCTTGATTTTAGTTAATAAACCATAATTGATGTTAGAATACAGTTATGCTCATTATTATCAGGATGCCATGTTTTTCGCAGGGCACATGGCCCATTAATAGGCCAAGGAAAAAGTTTAACTCAGGTTCACTCTGAAGTAAAAATAGCCACATTATACCCACATGGCAAAGAGTTTTTGAAATGCGGTCATTTGCAATGTATGGGTTTTAGTAAATGTGATTAGGTGCGATTGCATAGATTACTATTCTTTAGGGATATTTTATTTTAAAATGATATTACTTAATTTCAAAGGTTTTATAAAAGTTATTTCCAAACAACGAATTTAGGGACTGGGAAGGTGGCTCAGTGGTAGAGCGCTTGCCTTGCATGCCTGAGACCCTGGGTTCCATTCCTCAACACCACATAAGCAAAAAGAAAAAAGCCGGAAGTGGTGCTGTGGCTCAAGTGGTAGAGCGCTAGCCTTGAACTGAAGAGCTGAGGGACAGTGCCCAGGCCCAGATTTCAGGCCCAGGACCGAACCAAAAAAAAACATAAAACAAAAAACAAAAAACTGAAGGGATGATCGAATACATCAGACTACTTAAACCGATCCAAATTTTTAATGGGAGAGTAAGAGTCAACGCATAATTTTGTATAGTTGGGGACCATCTGACGGTAGCTGAATCAAGCCGATTATTTAATAATTGGATCACCCATTCTGCCAAGTACTAACAAGTGAAGTTTGATCAACAGAAAAAAGAAACGGTACTGTGTGCCAAGAGGTTATCATTTAAATCTTGTAAAGTTCATTGAAGGTCTGTGTGCTGGGACTTTCTTCTCCTTTGCTTTCTCTAAAGTTGCAAGTTCCTTTGATTCAAACTCCAGAATGAGTTTCCAGCTTACTCTAACAGAATGGTGACTGTGTGAACTTGATTATCTCCTCAAGAGGATATTACTTCCTCCTCACAACTGAGACAGCTGTTAGAAGGGTAGAACAATGAAGGTGGACTCATTAAACCTGAGTCAAAGTGGCTCCATCTTGCTCCTGGAAGGAACAATGTAAGCTAGCCCTATACCCTGACTCTACCACAGTGACTCGAAAAAGACCCCAGTCGTTTCCATGAATCTGGAATCTGGAACGCCTGCTAGAGGGGGTAGTACCAGATCCCATAGATAATATACAAGCTATAGATGAGAGTTTCCAATAGTATTGATCATAATAAATAAGGCCTTGCTTCAATTTAAAAAAATCACTGTTTTCTACAAGTGATTAACCAATTTTGCCAGCACCATTTAATGAAGAGGCTGTCTTTCTTCCATTCTAATTTTTTAAGCTCCCTTATCCAAGATTAGGTAGCTATAGGTACGTGAATTCATTTCTGAGTTTTCAATTCTATTCCATTGGTCCTGAGGTCTGTTCTTGTGCCAGTACCAAGCTGATTTGTTATTGATATTTCTCCAGCACTTTTCTTTCTGTTAAGGATAGTTTTTGCTATTCGGGGTCTTTTATTGTTCCATATGAATTTTTGGATTGCCTCTTCTATTTCCTTGAAGAATGAGGAAAGACTTGGAAAAATTATATTAAGTGAAGTAAGCCAGGCCCAAAGAAACATAGGCCCCATGGTTTCCCTTATTTGCAATAACTAGTACATGTCCTGGACAGGCAGAAAATGTCAGGTAAGATGATGTTAAGTGAAATGAAACCCAAGATAGTGACCCAAGTGTTTTTTAATTGTTGCTATTGTTTCTAATGTATGTATAAGGTACCAAGTGATTTTTTGTTAATTTGTATCTCCCTTACCAAAAGAATAACCCACTTTCACTCTATTTGATGTTGGTATAATTTGGTGAGGGGAAGGGAAAAATCAAATTGTTTAAATAGGGATACAGGTGGACCCATTGCAACAATGAGATGTACAAGAGGTTATGTTACAAATGAACTTCACAACATGGGGCGGGGGTAGGGAGTTGTGGCAAGAGGGGCAGGAAGGAATTGTAAGGGAAAAACAAAGGAGGAGGTAACGATGCTCAATAGGAAATGTACTCATTTCCTTATTCATGTAACTGGAACCGCTCTGTACAGTATTTTTACAATAAACATATATACAATAAATCACTCAGTTTTATAATGCCCAGGCGATATTGTGTGGTGCTTGTCACATACATGGAACTGGGGTTCAGGGGTCAACCTCCTGGATAGACTATTAGAATAGAGTGCCAATGTTCCTTCAAATGTCCCCATTAAGGAAATTATAGTGGAAGTAAAGCCTTTGAGACACCATAGAAACTGAGACTGGATATTGAGAGACTAATACTTGGGTAGAGTCAATTAAATATTCTCTCTGTGCATTAAATAAAAATGAATCTTAGTTAAGCTGTAAGGCAGGGAAGCCGGGAGTCAAGTGGTTTTATTCCCACTGGAATAGACCGCTTTCCCCATAGGAGTAGAGTATATAATGTCTCTCTAGGGATATGGAGTGTGGGAACTCATCTTCTGCATCCTGTCTTTGCTGATTCTGACACTGAAAAGTCTAGGACAACCCCCTTCCTAAAACTGAGCAGTCCCTTTACCCCAAGGCCATCTATACCATGACCCTCTCTAAGTCAAGAGGGGAAAGTTGGTATTTCTTGGAAATTTAGCTGGCAGCAGTGAGTGCTGATCCTTCGAGGGGAAAATATTCAGAGTAGAGTAGTAATGGTTGTCATAGTTTCCTTCTTCCGATCTTACAGGAAAACATTTGCTTTTCCCCACTATGTGCGAGGCTGGTGATGGGTTCCTTATATGTAGCTATAACTATGTTTACATAATTTTAGACTTAGCTTCTGAGGTACATTTATCATGAAGTTTTGCTGTATTTTATTAAATCCTTTTTATGCAGATTATTATGATGATCTGTGGCTCACATCATTCATTTGGTTGATGGAATATCTTACATTTCCATGTTCCCCATCATCCTAACATTCAGGGAAGAAATTTGGCTTGTGGTTTGTGATCATTTCAATATGTTTTATAATTTAGTTTTCTAGTGTATCAATGAGGACTTTTTTCATAAACACTTGTCAAGGACATTACTTCCATATTCTTTTTGATTGTATTAATGTCTTTATTTGATTTGCTTAACCAGGTAACTCTGGCATGATTAAATGGATTTTGGAGTACTTTCCTTCCTTAAATTCTTTTGGTTATATGGTTATATGTATATAGCTTTTGACCTCTTCTGCTTGTCCTAGACATAAACTAGTTATTGCAAATAAGAGAAACCAAGGGACCTATTTTTCTTTGAGTCTGGCACACTTCACTTAATATAATTTTTTCCAATTCTTTCCATTTCCTAACAAATAGGGCAATGCCATTCTTTTTGATGGAGGCATAGAATTCTATTATATATGCATATATATATATATATATATATATATATATATATATATATATATATATATATATATATATATACGCCACATTTTTTGACCCATTCATCTATTGTGGGGCATCTGCGTTGGTTCCATATATTAGCTATGTAAATAATGTTGCGATAAACATAGTTGTGCTGGTAGCCTTATAATGGCTTTGTTTGTGATTGTTTGGGTAAATGCCCAAAAGTGGGATTGCTGGTCATAGGTGAGCTCTATGTGGGTCTTTTGTGGAAACTCCATACTATTTTCCAAGTTGAACAATTTACATTCCCACCAACAATGATGTAAGCAAAATGAACCCCAAGATAGGGACACAAGAGGTTTTACCTTTGTTGCTGTTCCTTTTAATGTACTTACAAGGTACTATGTGAATTTTTTTTTGTTTATTTGTATGTTCTTCCCCCATGGTAGTTCCCCTGTTCTCACTGTATTTGATTCCACTGTCCTGCATCTTGTACATACATTTTTCTAATCTGGGGAGGGGATGGGAAATAACAAAACGCTGAAATAAGGATACAGGATGACCCATTGTAACAATGAGATGTATAAAAAAGTATGTTGAAGATGAACTTTACAACTTTGGGTGGGGGAGAGCAGGGAGGAGTTGGGAAGGTGGGGAGGAAAGGGATGGTAGGGGAAAAGTAAAGGAGGGTATGAGAATGAAAAAAATTCCTTTAGAAGAGTTTGAGAAAGATTGTTGTTGACTGTTTAAATGCTTGATATAATTCTCCACTGAATCTATCTGATCCTAGATTTTACTTAGATGTAAGACTTTTTTTTGGTCGGTCATGGGGCTTGAACTCTGGGCTTGGGCGCTGGTCCTAAGCTCTTCAGCTTGAGCCACAGTGTCACTTATTGTTTTCTGAGTGGTTTATTGGAGATAAGAATTTCACGGACTTACCTGCCTGGGCTGGCTTTGAACCTCGATTCTCAGATCTCAGCCTCCTAAATAGCTAGGATTACAGGTATGAGCCACCAGCAGATGGAAGAGTTTCTGTGTGAGGGAAAATTATATTTCCTGTCTGCTAGATTATTACGATTGGTCTATATAAAATTGTTCATAATTTTAAAACATGTTTATATCACTTGTAATATCTGCTATTTCATTCTAAGTTTATTTGAATCATCATATCTCTTCTTTGTCTTACTTAATGATTGGCAATTTTATTTAATAATTTTCAAAAATGTGATTTTTTTCCTATTACATTTCCATTTTCTATTTTATTGTCTCTAATCAACTTTTTCTGTTACTCCCTCCTGTCAACAGACATAAGTTTTGTTCACTTTGTAGTTTCTTGAAGTATAGGTATAGAATTCTGCTTGAAATTTTTAAAATTTAATGTGAACCACTATAAACTTCCCATTTGTCTCCCCTTTACTGGATGCTCCTGTTATTTTGGTTATCATTAAATGTTGTTTCTCTTTTACATATTTATAGATATTTAATTTACCTTCTACTATTAATTTTGATTACTAATTGTGGTGAGAAAAATGCTTTGTATAATTCTAGACTTAAATAACTTAAACTTTCAGGTCTTTTTTATTAATAAGTTTTTTGTATTGTGAAAATACCATACAGAGGGGTTACAATTACATGAGCAAGGAAATGAATACATTTTTTAAATCAAGCATTGTTGCCTCCTCCTTTATTTTCCCTTACCATCACCCCCAAAGTTGTAAAGTTAGCTTTTCAACATAACATAGGTCCCACGGTTTCCCTTATTTGCAATAACTAGTATATGTCTGAGACAAACTCTGAGGTCTTATACATTCTTCATAGTGGAACTTGGGGTATATGATTTCTGCTGTTCTTTGTTGGAGCTTGTTTTGCATATGTCTCAGAGGTCCAATCCATTCTTACTGTTATTAATCCTTTCTATTTTCATATTGATCTGTCTAGTTACTTTATCTATGTCTGAAATTGAGATAGTACAGTCTCATACAATTTTGTGGCTTATTGCCTGAATTTTTAAAGTATTCCTATGTTTATCCCACAAATCTAAATATTATTATATTAAATACATATATTTATTTTTGTTTCTCAAAAACTTGACTTTCTTTTTGGAGAACTCAGGTTTGAACAAAGGGCCTCAATCTTGAAAGCATGTATTCTACAAGTTGAGCTAAAACAAATAGAAATACATCATTCTATTCTGCAAGCATCATTTGTTAAAGAGGGTGTCTTTCTTCCAACTATCTGATGATTTTGACTCACTTATCAAAGATTAGGTGGCCATAGGCGTGTGGGATCATGTCTGGGTCCTCAATTCTATTCCATTAGTCGTCAGCTCTGTTCATGTGCCAGTACCAAGCTTTTCTTATAAATATATCTTTTTTAACTTTTCTTTATTATTCATAATATGTATTAATATTGAGTATTTTATTGTGAAAATAATGTACAGAGGGGTTAGAATTACATGAGCAAGGTAATGAGTACATTCCTTATCAAGCATTGTTGCCTCCCCTTGTTTACCCTTAGCATGCCTGCCCATCCAACTCCCCTCCCCCAAAGTTGTAAAGTTCATTTTTCAACATAGCATCTTGTACAACTCATTGTTGCAATGGGTCCACCTGTAACCCTATTTAAATGATTTATTTTTTTCCTTCCCTCCCCAAATTATACCAACATCAAAAACAGTGAAAACAGGGGCTAAACTGTGGGGGAGGGACATAGAAAGCAACAATGGAATCATCTTATAAATATGTTAGCTTTTTTTTCTTTCATGCACTTGTTTCTAACATATTTATAAGATGATTTCTATGTTGTTTTTTATGTCCCTCCCCCACGGTACAACCTCTTCTTTCACTGTATTTGATGTTGGTATATTTGTGGAGGGGAAGGGCAAAAACAAATTGTTTAACTAGGGATACATTTAGACCCATTGCAACAATGAGATATACAAGTCGTTATGTCGAAAAACGAACTTTACAACTTTGGTGGTGGGGAGAGGATAAGGTGGGTGGAGGTATGGGGAGTATGGGAAGGGGTGGGAAGGGGAAACAAAGAGGAGGCAACAATGCTTGATAAGAAATATACTCATTATCTTGCCCATGTAATTGTAACTCCTCTGTACGGTATTCTCACAATAAAAAATTAAAATAATTAAGTAAATAAATATGTTAGAAATAATAGCAAGAAAGAAAAAAAATTGAGTCCTTATCTTGAGGCTCATTTCACCTAACATCAACTTATCTGACTGTTTCTGCTTAAAAGTAAAAAATTCTGGAACAAAGAAGAGAAAAGAAATGTATCATACTAGAGAGTCCGGTTTGTTTATATTGTGACAACTTTTGTTCTATGTCTGTGTTGTCTGATATATTTTGCTATTTCTTTTCTCTAAGTTTGCATGTGTCTGAAATATCACTTTCTTCTCTTTATTGATTGGGAAGAAATTTCTCTTTTCATTGACTGTTTTCTGTTTCTCTAATAGCTATTCTTTATCCCGTGGAAACTGTTTTATTGACTTCTCTAGTGTATTTTTTGTATTTATATATTTCAATGTAATACGTTTTAATTTTCTTCTAAATTGGGGGTGTATTATATAGATATTTTCTGTATGTTTAACATTGCATGAAAATAACTTTCAAATAGTTAAAAAGCTTAAATTTAGTTACATGAAATATTATTGCATTTCTGATTTCTCTATTTGTATTATTGATAAAAATAAATTGTACTATTTTATTTTGAATCAGTTCCTAATTATTTCCTTATACTTTTATAAATAATTCTAAACAAGATTTATAATTGTTCTGTTGACTATTTTATAATATGTTTGGATCTTATGTTTATATATGCTGTGTATATTTATGATGTTTATAATATATAATTTTGTGCTTCTATTGATTGTTTCACAATACATTAAGCCATATGACTTGTTACAGAATTTCTAGTGGTTATCAATTTCTTAGCTTTCAATTTCTCCTTAAGTTTTAAAGGAGTACATTTTTAATATAGAGTTTTCTTGGCTGTCAAATTTCTCTACCAGTGCTTCAAATATATCATCCCATTAACTTCTAGCCAGAAGGTTTCTAGTGATAAATCAGCTGGTGGTCTAATAAAACCTTCCTTGACTGTGAAAAGTCTCTTTTCTGTTGCTTCCTCCATGATTCTGTATGTTAGTGGCAGGTGAAGTTTCTGTGTAATGTATTTAAGTGTAATTCTTTTAGATTTATTTTTGTTGGAGTTATTTAATCATCTTGGACTTATGTGTGTATTTCTATAATCAGATTTTGAAACTTCCAATCATTATTTCTTCAAGTAGATGCTCTATCGTTTTCACTTTTTTCTCCTTTGTGAACTCTCACCATATATGTTTTGCTTAATAGTGACCCACATGTCCCTTAGGTTACCCTCTTTTTCTTCCTGATTTTTCTTTTCCTCTTTTATTTTAGTAATATCAAAAATCCTATGAAAAGTCCCATTTTAATGATTTTTTTCTGATTGGTCATCTACTATTGAATCAGATCAGTACAGTTAATTTTCAATTCAATATTATATTCTTAATTTCCAGATTTTCTTCAGATTCCTATTCATAATTTCTATTGATAGACTTACTTTGTCATATCTCATATTTATATTATTTTCTTTAATACCAGTGTGCTATATCTTAATTCAATAAATATCTTAGTTTGATGTTGTTTCCTTTAAGTAATAGTACAAAAGAGATTTCAACTTCAGATATCACAGTTTTACCACGAGGAATCATGATCAACATCACTCTCCTAAACATTCTTCCTCTCTCTCCCAAGCCACTAAACCCCTTAATTTACCTAGTTTTTCTGGAATGAATTCATATATTGCTACTGCCTTAGAATCAGTATCTGGAGACCAAATTGATTACAGTATGTCATGGTTGCCTTATCTGTACTGTGCTTTTTTGGTTTTGGTTATTAATTTGTTTGATTAATTTTTATTATTTTTCTAAGATTGAAGTCACTGATTATGACAATCTGAGACATTTCAGAGTAGTTCATACAACATTTGCCCCACAGCCTGGATACAGCTTTTGGTGCTCTCAAACTTTTGCTTGGCTTGTCCTCTGTAAGATTGTGTGTGCACGTTTTTGATTCGTTTCCCCATTTCCTATTCAAATGCTGCCTTTTGGCAGCTGCCTGGAAGATCATAGCTTCTATGTTGCTATCTTAAAAATGAGAATGATTATAGGAATGAATATGAAAGGGATATTCACCCAGTATTTATTTGTTGTAAATATGCTTCCAGGTGCAAGATGAGATTCTCAACATACACCCTTAATATAAGGACTTAGAAAGAAGGTCAGAAATGGGTCCTTTAAGTAATTTCCAATTATAAGAAATATTCCCTCCAGTGCCTGTGAATTAACAGGAATAATATTTGATAATGATCTTAATAATAATAAAATTTTCTAGTCTTATGAACAGCAAGTTCAAATAATATGTGTTTTCAATTATAATTGACCAAAGAGGGAAAATCATAACATGATGGCTTATATGGTTATTTTCTGAAATTTGCTAGTGGTATTCAACATATAGGTAATCCTATATCTGTTTTAATGACAACACTATTGTATGTCCATTGTTTATAATAAATCTGGGCAAAAAAATACTATAAAAATATATATCGACACAAATGTAGTTTACGTCTTAAACTACATATGTATTTCAATGACTCATCACTGGAGGTCATATAGATGCATATATATTTTTCATAGAAGGTAATATATATGACATCATATATGCTAATGTTTCTATTTATTAAGGAAGTTTATCACAATGGCAAAGGAAGATGAAAGAATTACACCATGTCAATTTAAAGTCTGAAAAAGAAGCTGGTGATTTTGAAATTCCAATCTAAATATCAAAAAGCTGTTAAGTGAGACAAGCCAAGTACACAAAGTCAAATACTACACGTATTTCATCCATAAGTAGACTCCATACATGTACAGTATACATGTATTTGAAAAAAGACTATCTGCAAGTAAAACAACACGTAGGGTAGACAGGAGGGAAAATGAGAGGGTCTTCCAGGATAACTACTATAAAGGTACATTATACAAATGCATGAAAATAGCACAGGGAAAACCACCAAAAACTGTTAGAAAGGCTAGGCTAAGAAGGAGGATTTCTAAGGTAGCAGGTGGGGGTAGATCAATATATATGGTGCACATGTCTTAATATTGCAATGTAACTGGTGCAGTTACATTTGCAAATAAAAATGTTAGAAAATAGATTTAGAAAATTTATATAGTTGAGGTATAAATGAGTACTTATTATATGTGGAAATACATACTTTCAGGGAAATAAAAAATGAGAATGCAAAATGTAAGAGGCCACAGTAAAAAGTCATGACAGAAATAAGAGTTAAGTAATTAATGTGAATTTTTCTTGATATAATTAACATTCAGGTGATTGCAGATCAACTGCTTTTTGGAAGTCCAAACATTATTAAATAAGGAATATTTTAATATCTAGTGGAAAATATTTGCATAGAATATTTCACATGAATGTTATAATTAACCAATATGATACAGAAATTAAACTAATGTCTTCATTTATAACATCTTTTCTTTTTCTGAATTAATAATCATACATATCTTAAACAAGCTTGATTAATAAGGTTGTATGCTTCCTATTTAAGTCACAACTTGTCTAACTCAGAGTAAATAATAGCACTAAGCAATAATAAAATATGACAAATGGCCTTGCTTATTTTGAACAAAAGAGGCAAAATCACTCCCAGAAAATCATGATTGATGGAGTGAATAGTGGTAATTGCTTCATATTAAATAAACAAAAGACAGTATCATATATTATTACATTTTGTTAGTGAATTTCATTTAGACAGATATTCTAATCAACAGTAGCAGGAATTGAATAGATTAGTTGCACCCAAAGATGTTGTTTGTTAATATATCTGACCAAATAATGATGTTTGTATCATGGTAAATTACCTTCTTTATGCTGCAGGGAACATAAGAAACTTTTCTGAAACTTGAATCATGTTGGAGGCTTTTTTGCAGATTTTACATACAAAATTATTTTACATCAACATTTTACTGTATTTTGAAAGAAATATGAGATTGTCTATTTTTCAATGACTTACAATATCATAATAGAGAATAACATTTGACCTATTAATCAGATTTTCAGAGATTTTCACTGAATTCTGTATTTCTAGAAATAATAAAATTTGTACATGATTTTTAGGGTTCTTTAACCTATTTAATATGGTAAAAGAAATGGCATACTTGAAATTGAAAAATCATAATGAATAACAATCATAAAGAGTTACAGTTTTGTTTAAAAAGAATTATTTTCAAAATGTAAGCAAGAAAGTCCACTCCATTTACAGAAACAATTACCTAGAATGAGAACCATGCCAGTTATATTCAAATACCTTTTCAACCATTGGCTTTAATCACTTTCATCTGCTGCTCAGAATAACTCCTTGTTTATACTTTTACCTAAGCAACTAATACATTTACTTCAAGATGCAACTACCATTTTACTATACATGTATTTTGAATTTTTGGTGTTCTCATTATATTTCTTGATCTTTGAATTTACAGTACTATGGTCATCAATGCTATTTCAATTGTGGGTTTCTCTCACACAAGAAAAAAAGAAAAGAAGAATAATTTAATATGAACCATGTTATTCCTTTTATTTACAAGTGTTTTATTATATGTACTTTTATGTCAAATACTACATTATTAAAATAATGTTATAAATCTAATAGAATCTCAACTATGGGATATACTTTTCATATAATCTATAGGAATATAAACACTGTTTGCACATCTGTATAACATACATATTTGTATCATTTCTCCCTCTGGTCCTTGTTGTCTTTTTCTCTTAATGTGCATCCTTCCATATACATATAAACAGGCAACATAAATACATATGCATATATATGTGCATTTTCCTCAGAGAAAGAAATTTTAAGAGCATTCTATGTCAAAACCATCATTAGGTTTTGATTCTAATTTTCTAATCAAGCAGAAATAATGCAACCTGACTTAATTTTTTTTCTATGTGAAAGATGGGATTCTATTGATTAAGGAAGGGTAAGATTCCTTTCAGAAACAGTGCCCACACCCTGAATTCAAGCCTCAGGACCAGTTCATGTACACGTGCCCTCACACACACACACACACACACACACACACACACACACACACACACACACACACACACACACACATATCTCTGATTTATTAAAATTTTTAATTTTTCAGGATAAAATTCAGAGTGCTTAATGTGACCAAGAAAGACCTGACTTATCTAGTACTTATCTTTCTTAAAATCTATTCTCCTCTTACAATTTTCATTAAGTCATTTATGTTCATTAGGGTTCATTTTCAATTCTGTCAGCTTTGTATACATTTTTATTTTTTTAACACAATGAATTTCATTCTATAATAATTATTTCAAGAGTCTTAAAAGCAGCCTACAAATCATGGCTTTCTTTTTCAGCTTATTCATTTTTGTGTTTTCATGATCTACCATAATAAGTAACAGGTATTCAAAAATTATTTGACAGATGAACAAATGAATTGGCGCATTCTGTCCTAGTATTCATAGGACACTAGGGGTTAATAGTTAATGAATGGGCAAGATGACATTATTCTAATCACATTTTTATTCCTACGTTCCTTTTATGGCTGTAGAGTGGGAGCATTCAAGGCAAGAGCTTTCAGTCAGATTTCTATCTTTCCAATCAAAGCATCAGTCTTTTATTATTACTCATCTTATTCTGACATTAATTCACTGGCAATATTTTCTTCCATGATGAATATACTAATTATAAATATTATTTATTTCATATTGAGACCTCACGATCAAATTGTTTGAGCATTTGTGGAATTTTAGGAGAGAATTTACTCTTACAAGATGACGGTACATTTTGATAAGTAGATTATAAAACAAAGCACAACCATGATTCTGAATATTGTAAAAAACCTTTCGCATTCAAACCTGTTACTCTGACTATGATGATACACTTGTCAAAACAGAGTACAATTATGCTATGAATAGGAGGGTGATTTCCTGTTTTAATTTTAATGGAAATTGGATATTTGAATTCGGTAGACATGTGTCTGATTTTAATAACCATCAAACATATGTTCAGATTGAATGACCTAGTCAATTACTTTTCCAAAACTAGTAATTAACAGAGTTTTACATACATAAGAATGGCAATGGAATAACTCATGAATATTCTATGTTTCCAAAGTTAATCACAAGCCAATGTCTAGTTTATTTTTGGAAAGTCATTATTGATGATTTGTAGATGCTGATGAATTACAAAGTAGTAGAATGCTAATAAACAAGGAGAGTATTATAGAAAACACACAATAGTAGAAATAAGAACTTATATTTTAAATTTTATTGTAATATGTAACTGTTGCTTTTTCATTAATATAAAATTGTCTATAATTTGATGTAGATGCATTCCAAGTTATTCATATATATATGATATTCATATATATGTATAAACAGAACATGTTTATAAAATAGTAAATACCTTTGTAAAAAGTCTAAATATCTTTGTTTACTAGCCTCTCCAGTCAGTCATACCATCATCCCTCAATATGCCAATAAATTAAGATGTCATCACTAACAGTAACTAAGGAATGGGTAGAAGAAATGGAAAGAAGGAAGAATGATTTATTATAGTTCATTATAGTCCAAAACTAAAGAAGCAGACTAATTGGTGAGAGAAGACTCTATTTTAATATATCAAAGAACATAAATATAAAATTTACTTTTTTGTGTTGGAGAGAAGTATTTGTGTTTGTGCATGTGTATGTGCATATGCCAGTTCTGGGATTTAAACTCAAGGCCTCGATGCTGTTCCTTAGCTTTTTTGCTTGTGGCTGGTGCTCTATCAGGTGAGCACGATCACCACTTTTGACTTTTTGGTGGTTACTTAGATATAATAGTCTTACTGTCAGCTTTCAAACAGTGACAGAGCTGTCTTCTGCATAGACAGGATTGTAGACATGAGTCATTGGTATCCAACCCAATATGTTATTTCCTTCATAGAATCAAAAAATTCTGTCCAATCATAAGAGTCTGGTGGCTTCTTGTATTAATCAGAGTATTTCAGATAGCAAAACAAACATTATATATATAATGTATGTATATTTATTTATGAAAGGCTCATATAATTTTTGATCCTAGAAGTATCCTCACCTCTATACTGAGGACCCCGAAAAATGGGGGTTGTTAATTTAATCACATCCCAAATCCTTAAGAAAAAGGAATGCCAACATAATAATTCTAAGCCCAATTGCATAAGAAAACTGATCTTTCAGCTGAAATACAAAACTGAGATTTCCACAGTATTTTGTTCTATTCTGATGCAGAATGGGTGGATGCTGTCTGTCCACACTAAGGAGGGTGATTTACATCATTCAACCCACCAATTCAATCCACTAGTTTCTCCTAGAAATGCCTGGTATTAACAAAATATTATTTCAAATCCATTCCTTCATTTCTTAGGAACTGTGTCAATTTCCATCAATCATGATACTCACATAAATAAAAAGATCATAATTCTATCTAATATGATACAATTATCCTAGCGATAATAAAACACAAACTATCCCTCCAAAAGAACAAGGTAAATTACTTTTTTACTTTTTTCCTTCCTGTCATAGTCTGAACTGCTATAAAAATAGCAATTGTACAGGGTATTAATAGCTTGAGTATGTTTAACACAGGTCTGGATACCAAGAAATCCAAGATTAAAGCACTGGTATACTAAGAGTCTGGTGAGGCCTAATGCTCTCCATTTCCCGTTCCCTTTTCTTTTGTGGTATATCAGCATGACTCCCTCATCAGAGGCCAAGCAGATGCTGGTAACAACATTATGGACTCTGCCTCTCCACAAAAAGAAGTGAGAGAAGTAAACTTCTTTCCATTTTAAATTATCCAGTATCCAGGATTTTGTTATAGCCACAGAAAAAAAATATATCTTTCTCTATTGCAAGCAGATTGAGCATTTACAGATGGCCAACGTCAGGTCAGTTTGATGAGTAAACGCTTAGATTGCCAAGTTCAGATATAACCTTTCTTCTGCTTCAATGCCCATTTTGTAAGAGCTCTTTGGGTAAGAAGAATGGTAGCTAATGAAAGAGGAGGATGCCTGATATCCACAAAGGAGGCCATCCTGTCTGCTTGACTAATAAAATCTTCCTCTCTTGCAATATGTTTTTATTGATAATTCACTAGGAACACTAATATTTTATCCTGTCTCCAATCCAGACAGCCAATTTTTTTCTCTACATTTTCTTGTCTCTAACTTTTTTGTTCGTATGATAATTCCTTCCAAATCCCTGATTATTCACCCAAAGTACAGGTTACAGATCATGAACAATTATGAATTTTTTGTAATCATATGCCTCACCATTTCTTGTAAATGAAGTGCACATGACCAACTGAAATGCATAAAGTTCTATTAAATCAAAGACTTTCACTTGCCACCATCATTGAATCACCTGTCACCTTTTAGATGGTGCTTCATATCATAAAGAACTCTGACATGAATTGATCATAAGAAACCCAGAGTGGTATGGTTGTGTAAAGACTTAAAAAGAAAGCAGTAGGGAGTCTATTGAGGAACCCCCATGCTACGTTCCAAAGTGGTTGAAAAAATTTACACTCCCACCAACAATGAAGTAAGGTTCCCTTCTGTCCACATCCCCTCCATCATCTGTTGTTGTTAGAGTTCTTGATTTTTGCCATTCTAACTGGGGTGAGGTGGTATCTCAATGTTGTTTTGATTTGCATTTCTTTTATGGCTAGGGAGGTTGAGCATTTCTTCATGTGTCTATTGGCCATCCTTCTTTCTTCTTCACAGAAGTTTCTCTTTAAGTCTTTCACCCACTTATTTATTGGGTAGTTGTTTCTTTGAGCATTTGTTGTTGGGGGATTTAGTTTTTTGAGCTCCAATTATATTTTAGATATGAGACCATTGTCCGTTGTATGGCTAGTGAAGATCTTCTTCCAATCCGTGGGCTTTCTATTGATCTTGCTAGCTATGTCATTTGCCATGCAGAAGCTCTGCAACTTCATGCAATATCATTTGTCCAACTTTTCTTTGATTTGTTGTGTTTCCAGGTCTCCATTTAAAAAATTTCGGCCTGAGCCAAGGAGACCTAGGGTTTCTCCTATTCCATCCTGTAATGTTTTCAGAGTGTCTGCTTTGACTCCGAGGTTTTTGATCCATTTGGAGTTGATTCTGGTGCAGGGTGATATAGAAGGATTTAGCTTTAGTTTTCTACAAGTAGTTAACCAATTTTGCCAGCACCATTTACTGAAAAGGCTGTCTTTCTTCCATTCTATTTTTTTAGCTCCCTTATCAAAGATTAGATGGCTATAGGTCTGTAGGTTCAAAGACTCCACATAGAGCTCCCCTATGATCAAGCAGTCCCACTTTGGGGCATTTACCCAAATGTTTACAAACAAGACCACACTAAAGCTACCAGCACAACTATGTTTATTGCAGCATTATTTACCATAGCTAAGATCTGAAACCAACCGAGATGCCCTTCAGTATATGAATGGATAAAGAAAATGTGGGATATATACACAATGGAATTCTATGCCTCAATCAGAAAGAGTGACATTGCCCCATTTGTTAGGAAATCAAAAGTCGTGGAAAAAAATTATATTAAGTGAAGTAAGCCAAGCCCAAAGAACATAGGCCCCATGATTTCCCTTATTTGCAATATCTAGTATATGTATGAGTCAAGCAGAAAAGGCCAGATAAGGTGATGTTAGGAAAACGAACCCTAAGGTATGTATTTTAAAAGTTTTTTTTCTTTCATGCATTTGTTTCTAAAGCAATTATAAGATTATTTCTTTGTTGCTTTGTATGTATCTCCCCCACAATATAACCCCTGCTTTCATTGTATTTGATGTCGGTATAATTTGTGGAAGGGAAGGGGAAAAACAAGTAGTTTAAATAAGGATACATGTGGACCTGTTGCAACAATGTAAAGTACAATTTGTCATGTCGAAAACGAACTTTACAACTTGCGGAGGGGGGAGAATTGGGGGGGTAGGATAGGAAGGGATGGGAAGGGTAAACAAAGGAGGAGGCTACAATGCTTGATAAGAAATGTACTCACTATCTTGCCCATGTAATGGTAACCCCTCTGTACAGTATTTTCACCATAAACAAAAAAAGAAAAAAAAAAGAAAGCAGTATGGGATTAGTTTAGGCCCACACTCAGACAACTTCTCCATATAGCATCTTTGTATCTTAAGGATATACTTGGGGCTTATAATGTCATACCACTCTCATTTGATGAAGTTGATCTCTGTGATTCCTATTGTATGGGAAGATCATTCAGTTCACATGAAAATTTAGTTGCCTGTAGTTAAACATTGACTGTCTCCTAAAGCTCAGTAGCATGCAAAGAACAGTTTCTCTTAAAGAGAGCTATTATGCAAAAACTCAACATAGAAACCCCAGACCAAAACGACTGCATAGATCAACTAGATTTAACAGACTTCTGCAGAATATTTCACCCACCAGCATCATAATACACATTTTTCTCAGCAGCACAAAGAATATTTGCCAAAATAGATCATATTTTAGGTCACAAAACAAATTTTTCCAAATTCAGAAACATTAAAATAATGCCCTTCATTCTTTCAGATCACAAGGGAATAAAATTCAAATTCAATACCAAAAGCCACCAAAGAAAGTCCTGTATCACATGGAGGCTGAACAACACACTGTTGAACCATCAGTGAGTCATGGAAGAGAATAGAAAGGAAATTCAAATGTTCATGATATCCAACAAAATGGACACACAAATTACCAGCTCCTCCGGGACACAGCAAAGGCAGTACTCAGAGGCAAGTTTATAGCTCTGAGTTCCCACATCAACAAATTGGAGAAATCTGAAACCAACAATTTAATGAGACACCTGAAGCTTCTTGAAAAAGAACAGTAAGCTAAACACCAACCCAGAAGATGGAAAAAATAATTAAAATTAAATCAGAATTAAACGAATTAGAATCCAATTAAAAAACATACAAAGAATCAACAAAACTAAGAATTGGTTCTTTGAAACAATTAACAAAATTGACATACCCTTAGCAACTCTTATCAGAAAAAGAAAAGAACACACACAAATAAACAAACTCAAAGATGAGAATGGAAAAACATCACCACAGAAACAACCAAGATTCAGAACAGTATAAGGGAACACCTGTCAAACCTTTATGCTAATAAGTTTGGGAATCTGGAAGAAATGGATGATTTTCCAGCAAATATCGACATGCTGAACCGTTTAGGTTCGTTTAGAACATGATTTAAAACTACTTAATAGACCCATGTCAATCAACAAAATAAGAAAAAGCAATGGGACCTCCTACCCAAGAAAATCCCAGGAGTGGATGGATTTACAACTGAATTCTTCAAGGCCTTCAATGCAGAATTCACAACAATACTCCTCCAACTATTCAATGAAATTGAAAGTGAAAGTTCACAACCAAACTCTTTCTATGAAGCCATCATAACCCTCGTCTCAAAACCACGCAGGAACTCACCAAAGTAAGAGTATTATAGACCCATTTCTTTAATGAACATCAATGCAAAACTTTTCAACAAAATTTTAGCCAATCCTCTTCAACAACTCATCAAAAAAAAAAAAAAAACCGTACAACACGATCAAACAGGATTCATTTCAGGCATTCAAAGCTTGTTCATTATACACAAATCAATTAATATAATTCATCACATTAACAAGAGCAAGGATAAGAACTACATGATTATCTCAATATGTGCAGAAAAAGCATTTGACAAGATCCACTACCCCTTTATGATGAAAACTCTGGAAAAAGTAGGCATCCATGGAACATTCTTCAATATAATAAAGGCTTTGTATGACAAACTTATAGCCATTATTATATTTAATGGCGAAAAGCTAAAGCCATTTTCTCTAAACTCAGGAGCGACACAAGGATGTCCACTCTCTCAACTTCTCTTAAATTTAGTATTAGAATGCCTAGCTAGAGCACTTAAAACATGATCCAAAAATAAATGGTATCCAAATAGGGAAAGATGAAGTAAAATTCTCCCTCTTTGCAGACGACATGATCTTGTATTTAAAGAATCCCATGGATTACACTCCCAAATTACTCTAGCTGATTGAAAACTCTGGCAAAGTAGAAGGGTATAAAATTAACCCCCCAAAATCAATGGCTTTTCTGTATGCCAATACTGAGAAGAGTGTGGCTGAAATCAGGAAAACAACCCCTTTTGTAATAGCCCCACAAAAAATAAAATACCTAGGAGCTAACTTAACTAAAGAAGTGAAGGATTTCTATGATGAAAACTTTAAAAACCTGAAATAGAAAATTAGAGCAGAACTTAGGAAGTGGAAAAACCTACCAAGCTCCTGAATTGAGAGGATTAACATCGTGAAAATGGCAATAATTCCAAGGCCATCTACAAATTCAATATGATGTCTATCAATATGCCAACCTCATTCTTCAATAAAATAGAATAATAAATCCAAAAATTTATATGGAACAATAAAAGATGCTGTATAGAAAAAACAATCTTAACAGAAAGATCAGAGCTGGAGGAATATTAATACCAAATTTCAAACTCTACTACAAAGTCATAGCAATCAAAAGAGCTTAGTAGCAGCATAAGAGTAGAAGTCAGGACCAATGGAATAGAACTGAATACCCAGAAATTATTCCACAGAACTATAGCCACCTAATCTTTGATAAGGGAGCTAAAAAGAATAGAATGGAAGAAAGACAGCCTCTTCAGTAAATGGTGCTGGCAAAATCAGTTAACACCTGTCCTAAACTAAAGCTAGATCCTTATATATCACCCTGCACCAGAATCAACTCCAAATGGACCAAAGACCTCCAAGTCAAACAGATACCCTGAAAACATTACAGGAAAGAATATGAGAAACTCTAGGGCTCATTGGCACAGGCCCAATTTTCTTAATAAGACCCAAACACAACAAATCAAAGAAAGGTTGGACAAATGGGATTGAATGAAATTGCAGAGCTTCTGCATGACAAAGGAGATGGCTAGCAAGATCAATAGAAAGCCCAGTGATTGGGAGAGGATCTTCACTAGCCATACAATGGACAAGGGTATATCATCGAAATATACTTACAACTCAAAAAAAATAAATCCCCCAACAAAAGAGCCTCAAATAAACAACTGCCCAATAAATAAGTGGGGGAAAGACTTAAAGAGAAAATTCTCTGAACAGGAATGGCCAATACACACATGAAGAAATGCTCAAACTCTCTAGACATAAAAGAAATGCAAATCAAAACAACATTGAGATACCTCAACCCAGTTAGAATGGTTATAATCAAGAAATCTAATAACAACAGATGCTGGAGGGGATGTGGCCAGAATGACACTCTACTTCATTGTTGGTGGGAGTGTAAACTTGTTCAACAACTTTGGAAAGCAGTATGGAGAAGACTCCACGTAGAGTTCCCCTATGACCCAGCAATCCCACTTTTGGGCATTTACCAAATGATCACAAACAAAAGGCTGTACTAAAGTTACCAACACAACTATGTTTATTGCAGCATGTTTAACCATTGCTATGATATGGAACCAATCCAGATGCTCCTCAGTATATGAATGGATGAAGAAAATATGGTAAACATATATACAATGGAATTCTATGCCTCCATCAGAAAGAATGACATTGTCCCATTTGTTAGGAAATAGAAAGATTTGGAAAAAATTATATTAAATGAAGTAAGCCAGACCCAAAGCAACATATGTCTGTCCCATGGTTTCCCTTACCTGCAATAACTAGTACATGTGTAGGACAAACAGAAAAGGTCAAATGCTATGTACATATGAACCTCAAAATAAGGACACACATTTTTTTTCCTTCTTTTTTCTTTTTTATTTTTTGGTCTGGTCGTGAGGCGCCTGAACTCTGGGCCTGGGTGCTGGCCTTCAGCTCTTCAGCTCAAGGATAGAGCTCTACTACTTGAGCCACAGCACCACTTCCAGCATTTATCTTTTTGCTTATGTGGTGAGGAGGAATCGAAGCCAGGGCCTCATGCATGCAAGGCAAGCGCTCTACCACTGAGCCACCTTCCCAGCCCTTTCTTTCTATTATTTTTAACACATTTATAATGTGCTATGTGATTTTTTTTTTGTTTCTTTGGTATCTTCTTACCCCATGGTATGTCCCTTGTTTTCACTCTATTTGATTTGGGTGTCTTGTATATAATTTTGGGAGAGGAAGGGAAATAATAAAATGCTGAAATAAGGATACAGGTTGACCCATTGTAACAATGAGTTGTACAAGGCACTATGTTGAAAATAAACTTTACCTCTTCAGTGGGGGAGGGAGTAAGTGGGGGGGTGAAGTAGGGAGGAGTTGGAGAGGTGGAGAGGGAAGGGATTGTAGGGGAAAAACAAAGAAGGATGTAAGAATGCTTGATAGGAAATGTCCTCATTACCTTACTCATGTAACTGTAATCCCTCTCTACAGTATTTTTACAATAAAAACATATAAAAATAGAATAAAACAATCAGAAAAAAGTGAGCCGTTATGCAGAGATATTCCAATGGAATGTTCTATGATTACCATAGAAGAACCTGTCAAAGGCCCGAGATCATTCTTTTTTGTATTATTAATTAACTTCATTGTTATTATAGAGGTGATGTATAGAGAGATTACAATTATAAATCAAGTAATGTGTACACTTCCTTTCATACAGTGTCTTCGGTTCCCTCATTCTCTCCCAGTCCCTCCTTCCCATCTCCACCCATGAATAGTATAGTTCACTTTCATCAGTGTCCAGTGAGCTCACTTGCTGCATTTTCACCCTTTTTCCTTTGAGTTTTGTACCCTTCCCTCAACTCTTCTGAAAATGTACAAGTGGATACACCATACATAATGTAAACATGACATCATGATTAAAAACTAATTGTAGAGCATTTGGATTCCAGGCAAAACTAGTAACCTTTCAGATCACTCACTAACTACACCAAACTGAGACATCAGAATATGGAATACATCGCCTCTAGAACATAAAGATGATCACTATGGCATGGCATATATCCTTTTTGTTCCTTTATCAACTATTTGAGAAGGGCTATATCTAATTCCTACACACCCTGTGCTCTTGTAATTTTAGTGAGTTTACAGAGTCTTAATCAGATCTGCATCCTACCCTATACCTAAAATACCAATATGTCTAAAATAGTTACTTTCCTAGTTTACTGGATCTTATTTTCATTTGTGATCAGTTTAACAGATTGAACAGATTTCATGAAACTGAAAGAGGATTCCCATACTTTTTTTTTTAACTGGAAGAGCAGTATCATTGAGCCAAAACAGATCAGGGACAGTGCCCAGGCCCTCAGCTCAAGGCCCACAACTGGGCAAAGATAAAAAGGTATTCACTCCTATCTCTAGCCATTTTTCATTTTGTTCATCTTTTGTCATAGTCAATATTTTTTCTTTTTTCTTTTCTTTCGTTTTTTTTTTTTTTTGGTCAGCCAGTGGGCTTGAACTCTCAATCAACTTTATTTCCTGTCTTGACATACTGATTGTTTTCCTTCTGTCCTTTAAAAAAAGCACAGTCATAAAATAAATAATAAATTTTTAAAAATCAAAAAAATAGTGTAGGGCTATTATAGGAGTTGTTAGACTCAAGAGCAGTACTACTAAAATGATATTGCTAGATGGGCACTGAAGATCATACCTTTAGTCCTAGCTACTCAGGAAGCTAAGAGCAGAGGATCTGATTAACTAGCAGAAGATGGAACTTGAGACATGCTCCAGTGGTACAGTGCCAAACAGTGAGCAGAAAAGGCCAAGTGAGAGTTTAAGCCCAGTACCATCACAATTTATTAAGTAATTAATGAAAAGTCTGTTGTTGGCTTTGTCATCTGAAAGCTACACTAGTTATAAGTTTTCACAAATAGGCATTGATATAAAAGGATTTACTAGATCAGTATATATATATATATATATATATATATATATATATATATATATATATATATATACTGGTACTAGGATATGTATTAATTTTAGCAACATAGAAATTTTTGTTACATAAAAGTGAACACTTATTTTTATTTGAAATGTAGGATTTTTCAGCAAATGAGCTATGATATTAGAGAAGTTAAAGACACTTACTAAAATTAGTTTTACCTAAGTAAAAACAGGATAGAATAGCAACAATCATGATCTAATACAATGAAGCACAATAAATGTATCATAAACTTGCATGCTGGCCTTCTTTTGATCCTTGATGAGCATATTAAACTATCACTTTATAGATTCAATAGACAGTCAATATTACTTAGTATTACTATTTTCAAAAGAAGATAAAGAAAAATAATACAGAAGAAGAATAAAATTCTTATCTTCAAAAAATATCCATGGGTTTTGTATTGGTTAGGAGAATTGACAGTTCTACAGTAGCAAACATTTTGAATACAAACTGAATGTCAAAAGTTAAGGTTGTTTGAGATTTCAGAACAAATTTGAAAAAAACAAATAGAAGTGCACTGCTTAAGCCTAAGGTTTATAGGTGAATAACTTCAGTAATCAAGATCCAAAAGTGTTTAGAAATGATTGAGCATGTATGTCCTAGCTTTCACTTCTAGGACATATATATTTTATCTAATAATCCATGAAAAAGAAATCTAAGGGTTTCATGAAGGTAACATTAGAGATGGTGCAGAAAATGAGTTGTTACGAGACAATATTGCAAGATGATAGTCTAGTGAAATGGTACAACAATCCATGTAAGAAATATTGAGATTCTTTCATTTTTATTTTTTGTGAAAATACTGTACAGAGAGGTTACAATTACATGAGCAAGGTAATGAGTACCTTTCTTATCCAGCATTGTTGCCTCCTCCTTTGTTTTTCCCCTACCATCTGTCCCTCCCAAATCCTCAACTACATGCCCCCTCTTACCCCCCCCATCTTAATTGTGAAGTTCGGTTTTTCACGATAGCATCTTGTACATCTTATTGTTGCAATGGGTCAATCTGTATCCCTATTTGATTCTTTCTGAGAAATTGATCTACAATGTCATACAAAGAGAGGTATAATGCATGATTTATTGGGTTGGTATATTGATCTGGTAGGATTTGAGAGAAAAAGAAGTTATTCAGAATTTTTGTGAGATTCAGATGATTAGTAAAGTAAATATGTCACAAGCAAATCATGGAATCAAACCAAACCATAGCGAATTTTATACTCTTTGGTGGGGGGGCAGGTGTATTACAGTGACAGTAAACTCAAAGTTGTATATAACTTTATGTAAAAGTTTTAAAAGTTGAACAAATGGTCAAAATTAATTATAATTTAGTAGGAGTATAAGCACTCTGTATTAATATTTTATGTATTTTACTCAAATGTGTTCTACTATCCTCATTTTTGATGTGTTGTCAAAGGGAGAAAAAAGGACTTGGTTTTCCATGTGGAATTTATTTCCAGGAGTGATAGGGAGGAGCTAGCAGACAGCACACATGTGTGCAGCTAAAACAAGGAACATTCAGAAAACTCAATTTTATTATTTGCTGACATCACTTGAAAATGGAGCCTCAAAGACAAAACTGTGCTTTTGCTCCTTCAAGTCATTCTTGCTTTAAATAGAACTTAAATAGAAAGGATCAGGTAAAAGTAACCAGCTACGTTCGAAGAAGATGAATGCGAAAATTTTCTGTTGATATTTAGAAAGCATTCTTGTGTTGCGTCATCCATCATCGATGTTCAATATAGAAGAAAAATCATTAAAAAGCTGTTCATTATTTCATGTAAATTAATGCCCCATTATTTAGGAGAGTTGCTTAAAGGTTTTGTTTTCAAAATTGAATATATCTTAATGTGAATAAAAGAGGGCTTTATATTTAGTCATAACAACTATTTATTCTAGAAATCTGAGATCAATTGATTGAAACAATGAAGAAAGTAAATCATTGACTGTCCTACAGAAACAATGAACATTGGCTTATTTCTACTCATTTTCTCCAAAATTTTGGCTATCACATTTTATTATCATAGGAACTCATCAAAATACAAAGGATTGTCACAATTTTAAAATGGCTAAACTAACCTTAATGCAATTTATTTGCACTAGATCCTTCAGTTGATAAGTAGCAGATACAATTTGGACTTAGATAACCAATGCATATGTAAGTCCAAAAAGAAAAATATTTATTTAATTTTTTTATTGTCAAGGTGATATACAGAGGGGTTGCAGTTACATAAGTAAGATTATATGTACAATTCTTGAAGAACTTTTAAAAGCTAATTTTCCTTTAAGATTTTTGTGTGCATGTACCTTCACATTTATCTATTTCCATTCTATTTTAGGTTATGAATTGTTTATTACGAACTGATTCTAACAGATTCTAAGATTTTTGTCAAGTATCTGTCTCTTCTCTTTCATATTTGTAATCTCACCGTAACCATTTCTGTGTACAGAAATGTGCCATACACACAAAGAAATCCTGTGCCACTTAACAATATTGAAGTAAGTCAATGACCTCCTTCTAGATACAAAATATATTGGGAATTGTTTAGTCTTTTTATTTTATTTTATTTTATTTTATTTGTGAACATACTGTGTAGAGGGGTTACAATTACATGGGCAGGATAATGCATACATTTCTTACCAAGCATTGCAGCCTCCTCCTTTGTTTATCCTTCACATCCCTTCCCAGCCTCCCCCTCTCCCCCAGTCCCAATCCTTCTCCTCCCCCCCCCCCGCACCGCCCCCCCGCACAGACATTGTAAAGCTCATTATGGACATGAAAACTTGTACTTCTCATGGTTGCAACAGGTCAACCTGTATCCTTAATTGACTTGTTTTTCCCCATCTCCTCCACAAGTTATACTGACATCAAATATAGTGAAAGCAGGGCTTATACTGTGGGGGAGGGACATACAAGGCAACAAAGAAATAATCTTATAAATGCGTGAGAAACACATGCATGAATGAAAAAAACATTAAAATACAAATCTAAGGGTTCATTTTCCTAACATCACATGATCTGACCTTTTCCGCTTGACTCATACATATACTAGATATTGCAAATAAGGGAAACCATGGGGCCTATGATTCTTTGGTCCTGGAATACTTCGCTTAATATAATTTTTTCCAAGTCTTTCCATTTCCTAACAAATGGGGCAATGTCATTCTTTCTGATGGAGGCATAGAATTCCATTGTGTTTATATACCACATTTTCTTGATCCATTCATCTACTGAGGGGCATCTGTGTTGGTTCCAGATCTTAGCTATAGTGAATAATGCTGCAATAAACATAGTTGTGCTGGTAGCTTTAATGTGGTCTTGTTGGTAAACATTTGGGTAAATGCCCAAAAGTGGGATTGCTGGGTCATAGGGGAGCTCTATGTGAAGTCTTTTGAGGAACCTCCATACTGCTTTCCAAAGTGGTTGAACAAGTTTATATTCCCACCAACAATGAAGTAAGGTTCCCTTCTGTCCACATCCCCTCCATCATCTGTTATTGTTAGAGTTCTTGATTTTTGCCATTCTAACTGGAGTGAGGTGGTATCTCAATGTTGTTTTGATTTGCATTTCTTTTATGGCTAGAGAGGTTGAGCATTTCTTCATGTGTTTTTGGCCATCCTTCTTTCTTCTTCAGAGAAGTTTCTCTTTAAGTTTTGGACCACTTGTTTATTGGGCAGTTGTTTCTTTGAGGATTTGTTGTTGGGGGATTTAATTTTTTGAGCTCCAATTATATTTTAGATATGAGACCCTTGTCCGTTGTATGGCTAGTGAAGATCTTCTCCCAATCCTTGGGCTTTCTATTGATCTTGCTAGCTATGTCCATTGCCATGTAGAAGCTCTGCAACTTCATGCAATCCCATTTGTCCAACCTTTTTTTGATTTGTTGGGTTTCCGGGTCTCTATTCAGAAAATTTCGGCCTGATCCAAGGAGACCTAGGGTTTCTAGTACTCCATCCTGTAATGTTTTCAGAGTGTCTGCTTTGACTTCGAGGTCTTTGATCCATTTGGAGTTGATTCTGGTGCAGGGTGATATATAAGGATCTAGCTATAGTTTTCTACAAGTAGTTAACCAATTTTGCCAGCACCATTTACTGAAGGGACTGTCTTTGTTCCATTCTATTGTTTTAGCTCCCTTATCGAAGATTAGATGGCTATAGGTCTGTAGGTTCATTTCTGGGTTTTGAATTCTATGCCAATACCAATACCAAGCTTTTTTGATTACTATGGCTTTATAGTAGAGTTTGAAATTTGGTATTGATATTCCTCTAGCAGTGTTCTTTCCGTTGAGGAGCGTTTTTGCTATTCGGGGTCTTTCATTGTTCCATATGAATTTTTGGATTGCTTCTTCTACTTCCTTGAAGAATGAGCTTGGAATTTTGATAGGTATCATGTTGAATTTGTAGATAGCCTTGGGAAGTATTGCCATTTTCACGATGTTAATCTTTCCAACACAGGAGCATGGGAGGTTTTGCCATTTTTTAAGTTCTGTGTTGATTTCCTTTTTCAAGATTTTAAAGTTTTCATTATAGAGGTCCTTCACTACTTTGGTTAAGTTAATTCCTGGGTATTTTATTTTTGTGGGGCTATTTCAAATGGAGTTGCTTTCCTAAATTCAGCCACACTTTTCTCATTGTTGGCATACAGAAAAGCCATTGATTTTGGGGGGTTAATTTTATATCCTGCTACTTTGCCAAAGTTTTCAATCAGCTTGAGTAATTTGGGAGTGGAATCTATGGGATTCTTTAAACACAAGATCATGTCGTCTGCAAAGAGGGAGAGTTTCATTTCTTCTTTACCTATTTGGAACCCCTTTATAAGTCTAGATCTTGTCTTATTGCTGTAGCTAGGCATTCTAATACTAGATTGAAGAAAAGTGGAGAGAGTGGACATCCTTGCCTTATTCCTGAGTTAAGAGGAAATGGCTTTAGTTTTTTTACCATTAACTCTAATGCTGGCTGTAGGTTTGTCATATACAGCTTTTATTGTATTGAGGAATGTTCCATGTTTTCCTAATTTTTCCAATACCTTCATCATAAAGGGGTGTTGGATCATGTCAAATGCTTTTTCTGCATCTATTGAGATAACCATGTGGTTCTTATTCTTGCTCCTGTTGATGTGATGAATAATATTAATTGATATGTGTATATTGAACCAGCTTTGCATCCCTGAAATGAATCCTGTTTGATCGTGTTGTATGATTTTTTGGATGAATTGTTGAAGTCGATTGGCCAAAATTTTGTTGAGAAGTTTTGCATCAATGTTCTTCAAAGAATTGGGTCTAAAGTTCTCTTTCTTTGATGAGTCCCTGCCTGGTTTTGGGATGAAGGTTATCATGGCTTCATAGAATATGTTCGGTAGTGAACTTTCTCTTTCAATTTCATTGAAAAGTTGGAGGAGTATTGATGTGAGCTCTGCTTTGAAGGCCTTGTAGAATTCCACTGTAAAACCATCTGGTCCTGGACTTATCTTAGCTAGGAGGTCTCTTTTTGCTGTTTCTATTTCAATGCTTGATATGGGACTGTTAAGATGGTTTAACTCATCTTGGTTTAGTTTTGACATGTCAATATTTGCTAGGAAAAGGTAGATTTCTGTCAAGTTCTCAAACTTATTAGCATAAAGTTTTGAGAAGTATTCCCTTATAATGTTCTGAATCTTGGTTGTTTCCGTGGTGATGTTTGCATTCTCATCTCAGAGTTTATTAATTTGGGTGTGTTCTCTTCTTTTTCTGATAAGATTTGCTAAGGGCCTGTCAATATTGTTAATTTTTTCGAAGAACCAACACTGTATTTTCTTGATTATTTCTATCGTTTTCTGGATTCTAATTCATTTAATTGTGATTTAATTTTAATTATTTCTTTCAGTCTACTGGATTAGGGTTTATCTTGCTGCTCTTATTCAAGGAGGTTTAGATGTGTCATTAAATTGTTGTTTTCCGATCTCTCCAATTTGTTGATGTAGGAGATCAGTGCTATAAACTTGCCTCTGAGTAATGCCTTTGCTGTGTCCCAGAGGAGCTGGTAATTTGTGTGTTCATTTTTGTTGAATAGCATGAACATTTGAATTTCCTTTCTAATCTCTTCCATAACCCACTCATGATTCAGTAGTGTGTTGTTCAGCCTCCATTTGATACCGGACTTTCTTTGGTGGCTTTTGGTGTTGAGTTCTAATTTTATTCCCTTGTGGTCAGAGAGGATGCAAGGTATAACCTTAATGTTTCTGAATTTAGACAAGTTTGCTTTGTGGTCTAAAATGTGGTCTATTTTAGAAAATGTTCCATGTGCTGCTGAGAAAAACGTGTATTCTGATGCTGCTGGGTGAAATGTTCGGTAGGTGTCTGTTAAGTCTAGTAGATATATGCAGCTGTTTACATCTGAGGGTTCTCTGCTGAGTTTTTGCCGAGTTGATCTATCTAGTGTGGAGAGTGGTGTGTTAAAATCCCCCACAATTAATATCCTTGGATCTATGTGGGATTTGAGGGAAAATAGTGTTTCTTGGATAAATTTGGTTGCTCCATTTTTGGCAAATAGATATTTGGAATTGTAATATCCTCCAGAAGGAGAGATCCCTTAATTAGTAGTTAGCAACCTTCTTTATCTCTTCTCATGAATTTTAATTTGAAGTCTATTTTATCTGATATTAGTATTTCAACACCCGCCTGCTTATGGTATTTTGGTTTGCCTCCTCTCTCTCCCTATCATGCTCATACAGAGTCCTTTGTAGGTTTTCTAATTTTCCATTTATCATCTTTGCCAGCAGTGTTTCTAGAGTTATTTGGGAACTCTCCTATGGATTATTCATTGTCTGTTGTGTCCCCTGATTATCAAGGTTGGGATTTGAGATACCCGGATTTGCTGTTTTTCTTGTGTTTTTCTGGCTTACTCTGCCCATTTGAGATGAAAATAGCACCAGTTTTGTGCTCGAACACTATCTTAAGGCAACCATCAACCAAAGTCTGAATTTGTACAGTCAATACTCTACAGATACAATCTAGTTCAACAGATACATCTATTCAACATCAAACAACTATATGTTAATGGGCTTCGAACGGCAAAGAAGAATTTGGAAAACCAGAAATTATTAGGGTTAGGGAGAGAGGTGGGTAAATAATAGGTATAGACTGGTGTGGGGAGGCACAGGTAGAGTTAACTAAGTCCTAATCTCAATGCAGGAAATAGGTTGGGTAGGATGAAAGTAGAGAGAGAGAAAAAAAGAAGAAAGGGAAAGGGAAAAGAAATGAGACCCCAAAAAATAGAAAAATAAAAATTAATAATATTATGGAGATCGGAAAACAATCTATTTAGAGAAGAACGTGAATATATGGAGAGAAGGGGAGGGACATAGAGGAGATGTGAAAAACTTAAAAATAAAAATACTTAAAATATTATATAAGTTTAAAGAGGTAATACTGATATTAAGGAATTTAAGTCTCAGTGGTTTTGAATTGAGTAATAAATTTGTGGATTAAGTGTGTACACAATGGGGGATAGTGTCTACTAGTTAACTACAGGTTTATCTGAGAATGTGCAGGACAAGAGTTAAGTCACATAAAGAAGAGCAAAAGAGAGGAAACGGTGCAAAGGATAAGAAAGGATGAAAAAAAGATCAGATGTTCAGTAAAGCTAAAGAAAAAACAAAAAGGTAAATAAAAAGAAAAAAAGAGAAAGAAGACAAAAAAAGAAAGAAAAACGCACATTCACATATCCCTAAAATAAAAATCATAAGAGGAAAGAAAAAAGTTACTGGAAAACAATTTTTTTTCAAAAAAGGCCAAAATTAAAGATTAAAAAAAGTTTTAGAAAAGAAAGAAAATTTTTTATATAAGGTACCAAAAGAAGAAGAAGAAGAAGAAGAAGAAGAAGAAGAAGAAGAAGAAGAAGAAGAAGAAGAAGAAGAAGAAGAAGAAGAAGAAGAAGAAGAAGAAGAAGAAGAAGAAGAAGAAGAAGAGGAAGAAGAAGAGACAGAAAAAAAAAACTACTTTGATTTTTTTGGGAGGAGTGGGAAAAATCCTGTATCTCCCTTGTGTCCATAACCAGCCTCTTGTCTGGTCTGCTTGTGGTCCTGTGGCTTGATTGGTTTCTTAAGTCAGTTTGTTTGAACAGGCAGAAAAATGCTCTGCTTTACCCAGGATTTTGAGATCCTCCTCCCAGGTTAGTTTAATGGGAGGCTAATCTGCTTTGAGAATCACAAAAGAGGGGGATGCAGTGATGGTGCTAGGTTCTGGGTAGAGTTGAGGCCTTTCAACAAACAGTAGTTTTTCCCTGGGCCTATTTTGTGAAAAACTCACAGCGCCCAGCCTGGAGCCATTCTCAGGGTTTCTGTTTACTGAATTTCAATTGATTGTTGAGGCTGCTAGAGGGAGGGGCAACCTCTGGCTCTGATTACTCAGTGAAGAAAGCCACTCCAATGGCTGGCGCCTGAGCTGGGTGACTTTTCCCTGGGTGGAGCTGAGTCTGGCAGGTCACGCCGCCGTTAAATTCTTGTCACCTGCTAAATGACTTGTTTATTCCAAGGTCTGAGTTGGAGCTAGCAGTTCCACCGAGCTTTGTCGGTATCCAAGATGGACATCTCTGGTACTGGGGGGGAGGGGTGGCCTTCCCTTCTCTGCTTCTTGAGAAGGAGTGAGGGTGTCGGGCTTCTACTCACGCCGAGTCTTGGTTCCTGGGTCGTTTGTGGTCTGCGAACTGCAGGATGAAGATGTCTGCTCCTTGTCGGTTCTTGCTGGTGTTGAGTAGAATCCGCTCACCTGCTGCATCTGGCTCATTTGTCCCAGACTCTCTGTGGCTCAGTTATGGTGCCCTGTGGTTGCCGCTGCCACTGCTGCCGCCGCCGCAGCGGCTGCTGGCAAGCACTCAGATGTGTCTCCTTGCCTAGGTTTCCCCTCTCTGGCCTAACTCTCTGTCCTGTGATGGCACACTTCGTGTGATTCTCTGGCTTAGGACTGTTCACTGGAACTCTAAAACTGCTTTCTATGGGAGAGCTTTTTCAGATTCCAGCTTCCCCGCCCCCCCGCCATCTTCAATGAGTATAATTCTTATCAAGCATTGTTGCTGTTGCCCCCCCATATCTTCTCTCCTCGCCTCCACCTCCCCCCACCAAAGTTGTAAAGTTCGTTTTTCCACATAACAACTTGTACATCTCATTGTTGCAAAGGGTCCAACTGTATCCCTAGTTAAACGATTTGTTTTTTCCCTTCCCCTCCACAAATTATATCAACATCAAATACAGTGAAAGCAAGGGTTATACCATGGGGGAGGGACATACAAAGCAACAAAGAAGTCATCTTCTAAATATGTTAGAAAAAATCGAACAACAAAACTCATTAATTAAGATATCATTAAACCAACAAGGAGTAAGTTTAATGAAAAGCACTGGGCAAGGATAAAATGTAAGCTAGGATTAGGAAAGTACAACATAAACACATATACATGTACATATACATATACCCACATGTATGTGCATATATATATATGTACTTCTCATAAATGATTACTTATGTAAATAAGGTTTAGATTAAAATTGAAATTGCAGCACTTGCAATAAATATGCAATGATAATCTCTAATTAGATATTAGAGCATACAGTTATTGACTAATCCACTCTTTATTCATACAGATAATTGTATTGAGTATAGTATGAAAATTGTATGTTTTGGAAGTGTTATTCAGGTCTCCATCATTTTATTATATATATGCTTATATATATATTTGCTCATAACTATTATCTGTAACATGAATTAGAGGGGGAAAGATAATCAATATCTAAAATGGTGAGAATTAAGACTAGCAGTTTGGGAAGGAATTTATTGTAAAAGGATATTTTTATTTGAGATTAGAAGATATCTCTGGGAGAGAGTCAAGGCAAATGATCTATTATGAACTGAGTCATCAGATTATGTCAGTTATGTCCTCACTAGCATACACCTGCCTCCAATAAATGATACAAGTGAAGTGTTAAGAAGCTAGCATAAATCAGGCATAAAATAAAGTAGAAGTAAAACTGCTTTCTCATTCCTCATCAGGAATCGTGGAATTTTTTCCTTATTAAAATCACTACATATAATTGAAAAATGAAATATGAATTTAATACAATTATTTGTTAGGGGTTGGTTTTACAACAGTTTTCCTTCAAAGTAAGAAAATTAAAACATTTTTATTGAGATTCAAATATCTAAAATTAACAGTTGTTTTAAAAAGTGAAATATATGGGGCTTGAAAGTTGACTCAGTTGTAGAATACATGCTTTGCATATATGAGGCACTGGGTTTGATTCCTCAGCACCACATGAATAGAAATAGCTGGAAGTGGCTCAAGTGTTAGAACTCTAGTCTTGAGCTGAGGAGCTGACCCAGAGTTAAAGCTCCAATAAAAACAACAACAACAAAAAAGTGAAATATATATAAATAATGGATAGTATGAATGAGAGATAATGGAAATACGCATATCTGACATCTCTAAATGAAGTCAGACTAAAGGAGGGAAAAAAGGAGAAAGAGATGGAAAGATGCAGAAATGGAGAAAGACAGAAAGAAGATCTGATTGGGCACAATAATACTTGACACTAAAATACCTGAAACAAAACACTGGAAAAGATATTCAATGAATGTTTTGGTACACAGGCAAGAGAGATACAAGGAAATCTACTTTTAGTAGACTTGTTATAGTAGAGTAAAAATCTAAAGCAAAGCAAAAATATTTCTGTACCAGAACAGGATTTGCTGTATTGGCAGCAGTGAAATGTCAGGTACACTCTGAACTCTGAAACAAAAACAGCATGCACACAAAAAGACTAGCAAAAATCAGAAAAGTTATACAAAAAAACACAACAATTTTTGAGACAATTAGACATCAACCAATGAAGGGCAGTGATTCTTAAAAGATGGTAAAATCACTTTAAAACCCACAAAAGCACAAATTTATTGCATCCAGAATTTGCTAATGTCATGATATCATGACAAAGAAAGCCCTGTATACTTAATCCTTGACCAATGGCATGAGACAGGCAAGAAATAGAAGGAAAAGTCTCTAAATGCAGAAATAGAACCAGACATCCTCCTGTTTCCAGGGCTCAGGTTAGAAATCTTGTGAGTCACAAAATACTATGAGGATATCAACATGTTTTTTTCTTAATAATAAAATGTATTTATGCTGAAAGCTACATAATGTTCTGGTTGAAAGTAACAAAAGTTCAATAGGCCATATACATCAAAAGATTCAGTATTCTCCCAGTAGCAGTCAGGTTGGAACTTGGTTGGACCTCTGGTGTGGCTTTCTTGCTAACAACTGGCACTTTACATGCTTAAGTAATTCTTTAATTCTTTCCTTTTTATGGTTATACTGGAAATGGAGTCTCAAAGACTATTCTGCATTAGACCACAATCCTCTAGATATCAGATGTCACTATCCTAAGTAATAAAAACTACAGGTATGAGCTAATATCATTACTTGCCTAAGAAAAAGTATGTATAACAAATGTAGCTGTACCAAAGAAAATATTTTTATTTTATTGTAAAATAAAGAGAGGTTACATTTACATGAATAAGGTAATCAGTACATTTCTTGTGGAGCATTGTTTTTTTAAGTCTAAGAATTTTTTTAAAGGTCAGAAATCTTGAAGATAAAAATATTATGTCTGAATTTCAACCAGAAATGTCTAGGTTCTGGAAATTATGATTGTATTCCAATGATATTAGATGATAATTGAATTTAGTTTTCTTTCTTTCTTTCTTTCTTTCTTTCTTTCTTTCTTTCTTTCTTTCTTTCTTTCTTTCTTTCTTTCTTTCTTTCTTTCTTTCTTTCTTCCTTTCTTCCTTTCTGTCATGTTGCTTGGACTCAGGGCCTAGGAGACTGTCCCTAAGCTCTGTTGTTCAAGCTGTCACTCTCCTATGTTGAGCCACAGCACCACTTCTTGAATTTTTTCACTGTAATATTTATAGAGAGAGCAGAAGAGGAATAAAAGTAGATGAAGCTGAAAAATTCTTATATAAGAGGAAAAAATCGATCATAATCAATTAAAATTCATGTAGGTTTTGCAATTAGAAGTGAATATTAAGATATTTACCACAATGTTATTCTATCTGGTAAAAATTTGTTAACATCATCTGATATATATATATATATATATATATATATGTATATATAGGTATATTATTTTTTGTGGGGTATTATGAATGGAGTTGCTTTCCTGATTTCAGCTACACTTTTCTCATTGTTGACACACAGAGAAGTCATTGATTTTTGAGGGTTAATTGTATACCCTGCTCCTCTGCCAAATTTTTTAATCAGCTTGAGTAATTTGAGAGTGGAGTATATGGGATTCTTTAAATACAAGATCAGGTCATCTGCAAAGAGGGAGAGTTTTATTTCAGGTTTACCTATTTGGATTCCTTTTATGTTTACATCTTATTGCTGTGGCTAGGTATTCTAATACTAAATTGAAGAGAAGTGGAGAGAGTGGACATTCTTGTCTCATTCCTGAGTTTATAGGAAATGGTGTTGGTTTTTCACCACTGAGTATAATGCTGGCTGTAAGTTTGTCATTTACAGCCTTTATTGTATTGCGGAATGTTTCATGGATTCGTAGTTTTTCCAGAACCTTCATCATAAAGGGGTGTTGGATCTTGCCCAATGCCTTTTCTGCATCTATTGAGATAATCATATGGTTCTTATCCTTGCTTTTGCTGATGTGATGAATTATATTAATTGATTCACGTTTATTGAACCAGCTTTGCATCCCTGAAATGAATTGTGTTTGATTGTGGTGTATGATTTTTGGGATGAATTATTAAAGTCGATTGGCCAGAATTTTGTTGAGAAGTTTTTCAGCCATGTTCATCATGAAATGGATCTATAGTTCTTTTTCTTTGATGAGTCCCTGCCTGGTTTTGGGATGAGGGTTATGATGGCTTCATAGAATGTGTTTCGTAGTGAACTTTCTTCGTAGTGAACTTTCTCTTTCAATTTCAGTGAAGAGTTGGAGGAGTATTGGTATGAGTTCTGCTTTGAAGGCCTTATAGAATTCTGCTGTAAATCCATCCAGTCCTGGGCTTTTCTTAGATGGGAGATCTCTTATTGCTGCTTCTATTTCAGTGCTTGATATGGGCCTCTTATGTTGGTTCAACTCATCTTGGTTTAGGTTTGGCATGTCGATCTTTGCTAGGAAATCTTCTATTTCTTCCAGGTTCTCAAACTTATTAGTATAAAAGTTTGAGAAATATTCCCTTATAATTTCTGGATCTTGGTTGTTTCTCTGGTGATGTTTCTAATTCTCATCTCTGAGTTTGTTTATTTGTGTGTGTTCTCTTCTTTTTCTGATAAGATTTGCTAAAGGTCTGTCAATTTTGTTAATTTTTTGGAAGAACCAATTCTTTGTTTTGTTGATTATATGTTTTTTTGGATCCTAATTAATTTAATCCAGACTAAATTTTAACTATTTCTTTTCATCTGCCGGATTGGGGTTTAGCTTGCTGCTCTTTTCAAAGAGGTTCAGATGTCTCATTAAATTATTGGTTTCAGATTTCTCAATTTGTTGATGTAGGAACTCAGAGCTAAGTTTTGCCTGTGAATACTGCATTTGATGTGTCCCAGAGGAGCTGCTAATTTGTGTGTTAATTTTTGTTGAATGTCATGAAAATTTGAATTTCCTTACTAATCTCTTCCATGGCCCACTGTTGATTCAGCAGTGTGTTTTTCAGTCTCCTCATGTTACTGGGCTTGTTGTCTGAGAGAATGCAGGGAGATCTGCTTTGAGTATCACAAAAGAGGAAGATGGTTATTTCCTCTCATGTGGAGATGCTGTGTTGAGGCTAGATTCTGGGTAGTGTTGAGACCTTTCTGCAAATAGTAGCTTTTCCCTGAGAGGCTAGTTCATGAGACACACAGAGCCCAGTCTGGATCCATTCTCTGGGTTTATGTTTACTGAGTTTCAGTTCTTTGTCTAGGCTGCCTTAGGGAGGAGCAGCCTCTGGCTCTGTTTACCCAGTGAAGAAAGTCACTACTCTGGTGGTGGAGCCTGCTCTGCCTGGGCTGGATGACTTTCACCTGGGTGGAACTGAGCCTGGCAGGTTATGTCAGGTTCCTGTGACCTTCTAATGTCTCCAATTGTATTTTTCCAAGGCCTGTGTTGGAGCTAGCTTCTCTGCTGGCTTTGTCAGTAGCAAAGATGGAGATCTTCTCCAGTGGTTGGAGAGGAGCTGCCTTCCCACTGTGGTCTGTGAGAAGCAGTGAGGATGTCAGTGTTCTACTCAAGCCAGAGTCTTGGTTCCTTGGAAGTCCCTGGTCTGCAATCAGCAGGATGATGATTTCTGCTCCTTGCCAGTTCTTACTGGTGTTCAGTAGAATCCACTGGCAAGCTGCCTTTGGTGCCTTTGTCCCAGACTTTCTCTGTATGTACAGTGGCTGCAGCCACCACCTCAGCCGCCACCTCACCTGCCACATCCATGGCTACCGGCAAGTGCTCAGATCTGTGTCCTTGAACAAGCTGCCTGGATTTTCCTTCTCTGGCCAAACTCCTTGTACTGTGATGGCACACTTGTTGTGATTCTCTAGCCTAGGACTCTTCACTGAAGCACTAAAACTGCTTGTTTTAGTGAGCTTGTTTAGCCTCCAGCTTCTCCTCTGCCAAATCCTCTGGTCTCTTAATATAATTTTTATCTTCATAAAAGGTAAAAACAATCTATGCTAACCAGAAATGAAATAATTGTGTATACCTACAAATATATGTATATTCTCACAGAAAAGGACATATTTAGAATATAATGAAATAAAAATTCTGAAGACAACCAAAATCAATATCAAAATATAGGTTTAACAGAAAAGTGGACCAAACCAAATAAGATTAAGAACATCAGAATTCAGGTGAGAAGTATATGGATGAAAAATATTGAATAAAAGGAAAAATATTAAAGACATGTTGGTAAACTTAAAGTTTCTGAATATAGTTTTTTCTCAGTTTTCAATAAGGCCTTAAAATAAACATCTATGTCAAAAATATTGAGTCATTGTTTGTCCCGAGGCTCCTTGGCTTATTATGAGGTTTCCTGAAGATAAAGCTATCATCAAAATGAAGAACTATAAACTGAAATATTAGAATTCATTGATTATTAGTCTGCATACTAGGAATCCTATAAGAAATGGAAAAGAATAGATATGAAGCAATGTTTGAAGACACAAAATTTAATCATGGTCCCAAATCCATTTATATATCAATCATGTAATCATGTTATAAAGACAAAGTACAATTAAGACTAAATCAAAACAAAATAAAATTACTTCTCCTATAGGTTTCCTAGTTAAAATGCTTTAAAGTAAACATATGGGAAGAAAGAAAGTCATGTTCCCTTTAAAGACCAAATGATGTGCTAATAGTCCAGGATAGAGCTTGAACGTATGCTTTCTCAAAACTTTCTGGTGAATCTTAATCAAACTGTGATTGTGTTGAGAGGTGGAGATTAATGACGTACAAAAGGGCTAGAGAAAAGTGACTTACACACATTCTTTTATCCCCTATACTATGATTATGTGCACAATTCATATTTGTCCCCTTCAAGGACACAGTCTTATAGGTTCCTTTCGACAGCAGAGAGAGAGGGGGTGGGTAGAAAGAGAGAAAGAGAGAGAGGGAGGGGAGGAGAGAGAGAGAGACTCATCTGACACTAAAACAGCCAGCACTATGCTTTTGCTAGTCACCACTTCTAGAGCTGTGAGGATTAAATTTCTATTCTTCATAAATTATGTAGCCTCATATAACTTGTCATAGTAGCATAACCAGGCTGAAACATTCAATAATCCATTAGGAACTATGACTAGCAGAAGATAGTCTTTACTGAAAGTTACTAAAACCTAGGATTCTATTCAAAAGAGAAGCAAACCTTAGAAATGAATATACAATAAAAAGTTCAGATGAAAACAGAAAATTTGTCACTAGAAATATTACTCTAAAAGAATCAATAACATCAACTTCCTACCAAACAATTCACAAGGAAATCATAAGTCGATGTATAAAAAAGTAACTTTATTGCCCCATAGTCTCTGAATACATTCAACTATGGAACAGTCTTATCAAATCTCTAGGAGTTCACAGTTCAAAACAACTTCTCAGTTGTAATGCACTAAATTTAATCAATAAAAGTTCTCTATCCACTCATTTCCTCATGAAAATGTGTTTTTATTATTTTTACTTGGAGCTTGAACATTTTAAAACTTAAGTAGGATGCATATTTTAACTAAACAAGTTCATATTGTTTTGTTAAGGTTAATTTACAGTCTAATATTCTTCGTTGAGAGCTAAGTACAGATTTTTTTCAAAATTTTCTAGAACACTTAGTTCAAGTTCAATATTAATTCAACCGAAATTAGCATGACGACTTCTTGTAGAGTAAATGCTGTGATTTATCAGCCATGAATTATAATGTACACTAGAACTTGTTGCTAAGTACAAATACTTATTATCAAGAGCACGATATTACACCAATGGAACACAGACAGAGCGAGGAAATGATCTTGGAAGGAAGAGATCATTCTATCACAAGCCTCCCATTACAGACTACAAGAAAATTAATGGTTCAGGTTTTCTACCTTAATAGGTTTCAGTCCCTGTCTCCTGGAAAACATGCATTTCAATTTTATCTACTCTAAATCTCCATTGCACTTTAAAAGATTAATATGAGGTCTACAGCATAGCAGTTTAGAAAGAAAATATTCCTTTTGCAGGTGCAGCCTGTCAAGCTGCTAACATTTAGATATGCTTTCACAGTGCTCAGAAAACTTCCTGGGAAAATGAAGCCTGTAATTGTGGTAGTCACCTGAAGACATGCTTTGAATAATCTTCAGAGCCATGGCCAGTTTTGTTCCAGATTACTTATGATAACTAGTTCTAAGATAGATACATGATCAAATATCTACTGATATAAATAAGCAAGACTTATCTGAATCTCTTTTTCATGGAAGCTATTTTATGGTAGTAAGTTCAAATATATTTAAAATTCCTTTAATCTTATCGCTGTCTATGAAAATGTCTGACTTTTATATAAATTAATGATAAGCTGGCATGGTGGCTCAATCCTGTAATATTAGCCATTTGGAGGACAGAGAGTGGGAGATTACATTTCAAGCAACTTCAGGGAAAAAAATAGCTCACAAGAATCCATCTCAACCAATGTCTGGGTGTGGTTGTCTTGGCCATTATCCTGGAGGGAAATGTACAAAGGCTGGGCACAGTAAGTACTTGCACGCCTGTTATTTCTAGTTCCATGGAGACACAAGCAGGTTGTTTACAAAGCAAGTAGGACTGAGCATGAATTTAAGCCCTATCTTGAAAAATAGCCAAAACCTAAAAGAGTCTGAAGTGCCTTTCTAGCAAGGAAGAAGCCGTGTATTTAAATCTAAACTCACCTGAGCAGGGAGCGTAGATCATACTTACGTGTCCTGTAATACACCCTCAACATTGTTTTCACCCTAATGGCTTGTAAATCATCTACTCAATTGCTTGTTTCCCTAGTGATAAATATTGTGTGTCTCAATGCACAGACAGGAGTTTTATTTTTGTTGTGTGTTTTGTACCAAAATTAGGGCATGAAGTCAGGGCCTGGTGTTCTAACACTTGAGCCACAATTCCTCTTCCAACTTTTGCTGGGTAATTGGAGAGAAAATTGTCGGGACTTTCTTGTTCCTGCGGGCTTTCAGCTCTAATCTTCACATTCATTATCCTGAGTATCTAGAATTTCAGGCATAAGCCACTAGCACCCGCCAAGGCACAGGTTTTCTTTGTTTTGGTTTTGTTGGTTGTAGGGCTTGAACCCAGGGCTTGGGTGCTATTCTTGATTATGTTTGTGATCAAGGCTAGCACTCTACCACTCGAGCCACAGTGCTATTTCTGGTTTTTGAGTGGTAACTTGGAGATAAGTAAGAGTTTCACGGGGACTTTTTTGCCCAGGCTGGCTTCTAACTGTGATCCTCAGATTTCAGCCTCCTAAATAGCTAAGCTTATAAGCATGAGCCACTGTGTCTGACTAAAGGCACACTTTTTGAACATAAATGATAACAATATTCCTGCCACAAATGTGACTATTATTATTATTATTATTAATGTGGAAATAGAAATTTTCCTTAGGAATGCTAACAAAACTAAGTAACATTATTAGTTCTACTTAACATGATATTACAATTATTAGCCAGTGGAAAAAATGTCAGAACATGTCATCAACATATGAAGATGGAAAAGAAACTCAAATACGACTTAACACAACTGGTCAAATTAACACTAGGCAAACTGTCAGTTTAATCTCTGAATATTTATTAGAGATAATGGTAGCCCCAATAATAGTGTTTGCTATAAGTTCATCAAAAAAGAAACATACAAACCAAAAAGTTCAGAGACATAAATCTTAAAATATAATTTCATGATCATAAAGAATTAAAATATCAATGAATAAAAAATATAGTACATGCAATATATTTTTACAGAAAATATTAAATATTAAAAAGGGCTGAAGGAATTTCTACTTAAATATTATGATAAATTATGCACATGATGGATAGGTCCAATAATATACAGGTATAAATTGTGTCCAAATTAATAGGTAAAATCATTATTGTTTGAACTAGCCTCTTAAAGGGTTCCATGGGGATACCTACCAATAGTAATATTTATGACCATTAGTAATATTTATGTAAAAGGGGAAATGAAGTACTGAAATATTCTTGACTAAGAAATGCAGACAGAATCAGCACAAGTGGATCACACCTGTAATCCCAGCTACTTAGGCGTCAGATTTGAGGATCAAAGCAGTCCTGGCAGAATAGTCTAGCAGACTTCTGTCTCTAATTATCCAGAAAGAAAGAAATTAACATAAGCTGAAATATATCATCACAGAGATATTTGATTTATTTACTCCAAATCATGATAAACTTCCTGATAAGAAATGTGGTGGCTTTTGAGTAGGGAACAGTTTACCAGATTGTGATAATTCAGAGGCTAGAAATAATTCTTGAGTGCTCAGACCTCAGTATATTTGCAGTCCTCTATGGAAAAATAAATTGTTATTATAAAGGTAGAAGAATAATCAATCATTTTATGTGAACAAAAGGAAAAGAGAATGAAATAACCCCTCATCTGATATGTAGACATTAATTCATAAGAAATTGAATAAAAGCTGGGTGCTGGTGGCTCACACCTGTAATCCTAGCTACTCAGGAGGCTGAGTTCTGAGGATCACGGTTCAAAGCCAGCCCAGGCAAGAAAGTCATGCGACTTTTATCTCCAATAAATACCACCAGAAAACTGGAAGTGATGCTGTGGCTCAAGTGGTAGAACTCTCACCTTGACCGGAAGGGCACAGGGACAGCACCCAAGCCCAGAGTTCAAGCCCCAAAACCGACCAAAAAAATTTAAAAAAAGAAACTGAATACATAAATGGGATTTATAAAAAGTAAATCCCAGTTATCATAAAATTCTCTTGGTTTTCCTGTTATAGCCTGGTATGATTCAGATAGTACACATCAACATCAGTTTTGTTCTATACAGGTAACATAATGTTGCTTGTGGAAAGATAGTGATGCTACTCATCACATGATTGATGTGTGTAATTCTAAAATATTGATGAGACTGAAATCAGAGGCCTGAATGGTTAGACAAACATTATAGGCTCTCATCTCCAATTCACCAACAAAATATAGAGGTGGAAGCATTGAGTGATGATTAGAACACCAGCTGTGAGCAACAGTCCAAGGATCTGAGTTCAAGCCTCAATACTAGCACAAATAAAGGCGGGAAAGTATAGGTGTAGGTACCTAAGAGATGAGTAAGCTGAAAAAGGAAACTTACAAACATATATCACTAATAAATGATTAAGGGATTAGTCCCTAAAGTATGTATTTTTGTGTATATAGTATCTATAAACATGAAATATACAGACAAAGGCACTGAAAGGCATAATATATAAATATATTATAAAAGGAGACCTAAGATGCAGAAACATCTCTGGGAGACTCCAGAACTTGGACATATGCATGAGTATAAAATTTCAAGATTTTGTGTGACACTCCTTTGTAAACAGTAGGTTGCCCATAATGAACACGTTATTTATCAAAATTCCTACCTTACTTTGAAGGCTGTTTTTAAAGTTACCTTTCAGGAGACTATTTGGAACTCCAGAACTAGTATAATGATGACTAAGCAAAGAGCTGTTCTTTAAGCAAAAGACCTTTCTTCTTCTTTCCCTTTATTTCTTTAATTATGTATATATAACTTTAACCATTTGTTGAACTACACCTATTGCTAGTTTCAGTATATACATGCACCTATTTTACTCCTGTAGATCTGTCTTTCATCAGTATAACTGGTAGTCCCCCAATTACATACATATATAGGAAAAGAGAAATATTCTTACTGTGCCACATCTCATAAACTTACTATTACTTCCTTTTTCACCTGCCTCTAATACTTGTAAAATATCTGTTCATTATGCAATTACCATTCCACTTAAAAGAAATATATCTTCTACTCACTTATTTGCAACTATTTCTTCAAATTGGAGCTCAGTTAATTTCAGTTGGAACACAATTGGGTTTCTTCATTTATTAATGAATCATTCTTTTTCAGAAAGAGAAAGCATGGGATGTGCTTCATTTCTCTAGCTTTCTTTATTAAATTTCATGTTCTGGTATTCTTTCCTGTGTGGACTTCATCACCCATAATCGGGAACATATATATAGACTGTATGTACATCTTTATTTAGCAAGTGTTCTGGGTCTCATCTGTGAAGACAAGAATGTGTGGAGTTGGATAAAGCAATGTCCTTGTTTTGAGAAAAGCCATTGTGTAATCTTTTTTCAATTTTTCAGCAAATGGAATACATTTTTTAAATTTTATTTTATTTGTGAACATACTGTACAGAGGGGTTACAATTACATGGGCAAGATAATGCATACATTTTTTACCAAGCATTGCAGCCTCCTCTTTGTATACCCTGCACCTTCCTTCCCAGCCTCCCCTCTTCCCCGCACCCAATCCTTACCCCCCTCCGCTCCCCCCCACCAACATTGTAAAGCTCCTTTTTGACATGATAATTTGTACTTCTCATTGTTGCAACAGGTCCAACTGAATCCTTAAATGACTTGTTTTTCCCCATCTCCTCCATAAGTTATACAGCCATCAAATATATTGAAAGCGGGGGTTATACTGTGGGGGAGGGACATACAAAGCAACAAAAATAAACTTATAAATGCATGAGAAAAACATGCATAAAAAAAAACATTAAAATGCCTATCTAAGAATTCATTTTTTTAACATCACATTATCTGATTTTTTTCGCTTGACTCATGCATATACTAGATATTGCAAATAAGGGAAACCATGGGACCTATGCTTCTTTGGGCCTGGCTTACTTCACTTAATATAATTTTTTCCAAGTTTTTCCATGTCCTAACAAATGGAGCAATGTCATTCTTTCTGATTGAGGCATTGAAATCCTTTGTGTATATAAACCACATTTTCTTGATCCATTCATCTACTGAAGGGCATTTGGGTTGGTTCCATATCTTAGCTATGGTAAATAATGCTGCAATAAACATAGTTGTGCTGGTAGTTTTAGTGTGGTCTTGTTTGTAAACATTTGGGTAAATGCCCAAAAGTGGGATTGCTGGGTCATAGGGGAGCTCTATGTGAAGTCTTTAGAGGAACCTCCATACTTCTTTCCAAAGTGGTTGAACAAGTTTATATTCCCACCAACAATGAAGTAAGGTTCCCTTCTGTCCACAACTCCTCCAGCATCTGTTGGTAGAATTTTTGATTTTTGACATTCTAACTGGGGTGAGGTGGTATCTCAATGTTGCTTTGATTTGCATTTCTTTTATGGCTAGGGATGTTGAGAATTTCTTCATGTTTCTATTGGCCATCCTTCTTTCTTCTTCACAGAAGTTTCTATTTAAGTCGTTAGCCCACTTATTTATTGGACATCTGTTTCTTTGAGGATTTGTTGTTGGGGGATTTAATTTTTTGAGTTCCTAGTATATTTTAGATATGAGACCCTTGTCCGTTGTATGGCTAGTAAAGATCTTCTCCCAATCTGTGGGCTTTCTATTGATCTTGCTAGCTATGTTCTTTGCCATACAGAAGCTCTGCAACTTTATGCAATCCCATTTGTCCAACCTTTCTTTGATTTGTTGTGTTTCCGGGTCTCTATTCAGAAAATTTCGGCCTGAGCCAAGGAGACCTAGAGTTTCTCCTATTCCATTCTGTAAAGGTTTCAGAGTGTCTGCTTTGACTTCGAGGTCTTTGATCCATTTGGAGTTGATTCTGGTGCAGGGTGATATATAAGGATCCAGCTTTAGTTTTCTAAAAGTAGGTAACCAATTTTGCCAGCACCATTTACTGAAGAGGCTGTCTTTCTTCCATTCTATTGTTTTAGCTCCCTTATCGAAGAGTAGATGGCTATAGGTCTGTGGGCTCATTTCTGGATTTTCAATTCTATTCCATTGGTCCTGAGGTCTGTTCTTATGCCAATACCAAGCTGTTCTCATTACTAAGGCTTTATAGTAGAGTTTGAAATTTGGTATTGATATTCCTCCAGCAGTGTTCTTTCCGTTGAGGAGCGTTTTTGCTATTCGGGGTCTTTTGTTTTTCCATATGAATTTTTGGATTGCCTCTTCTATTTCCTTGAAGAATGAGGTTGGAATTTTGATAGGTATTGCGTTGAGTTTGTAGATAGCCTTGGGAAGTATTGCCATTTTCACGAAGTTAATCTTTCCAATCCAGGGGCATGGGATGTTTTGCCATTTTTTAAGTTCTCTGTTGATTTCCTTTTTCAAGATTTTAAAGTTTTCATCATAGAGGTCCTTCATTTCTTCGTTTAAGTTAATTCCTAGGTATTTTATTTTTTGTGGGGCTATTACAAATGGAGTTGCTTTCCTAATTTCAGCCACACTTTTCTCATTGTTGGCATACAGAAAAGCCACTGATTTTGGGGGGTTAATTTTATAACCTGCTACTTTGCCAAAGTTTTGAATCAGCTTGAATAATTTGGAAGTGGTGTCTATGGGATTCTTTAAATATAAATCATGTCATCTGCAAAGAGGGAGAGTTTTATTTCTTCTTTCCCTATTTGGATCCCCTTTATATCTGCATCTTGTATTATTGGTGTAACTAGACTTTCTAATACTAGATTGAAGAGAAGTGGAGAAAGTGGATATCCTTGTCTTGTTCCTGAATTAAGAGGAAATGGCTTTAGTTTTTCACCATTAAGTATAATGCTGGCTGTAGGTTTGTCATATACAGCCCTTATTGAATTGAGGAATGTTCCATGGATTCCCAATTTTTCCAAAACCTTCATCGTAAAGGGGTATTGGATCTTGTCGAATCCTTTTTCTGCATCTATTAAGATAACCATGTGGTTCTTATTCTTGCTCCTGTTGATGTGATGAATTATATTAATTGATTTGCGTATATTGAACCAGCTTTGCCTCCCTGAAATGAATCCTGTTTGATCGTGGTGTATAATTTTTTGGATGAATTGTTGAAGTCGATTGGCCAAAATTTTGTTGAGAAGTTTTGCATCAATGTTCATCAAAGAAATGGGTCTATATTTCTCTTTCTTTGATGAGTCCCTCCCTTGTTTTGGGATGAGGGTTATGATGGCTTCATAGAATATGTTTGGTACTGAGCTGTGGTGGAGTATTGGTGTGAGCTCTGCTTTGAAGGCCTTGTAGAATTCCGCTGTAAAATCATCTGGTCGTGGACTTTTCTTAGGTGGGAGGTATCTTATTGCTGTTTCTATTTCAATGCTTGATATGGGCCTGTTAAGCTGGTTTAACTCATCTTGGTTTAGTTCTGGCATGTCAATATTTGCTAGGAAAAGGTAGATTTCTGCCAAGTTCTCAAACTTATTAGCATAAAGTTTTGAGAAGTATTTCCTTATAATGTTCTGAATCTTGGTTGTTTCCGTGGTGATGTTTCCATTCTCATCTCTGAGTTTATTAATTTGGGTGTGTTCTCTTCTTTTTCTGATAAGATTTGCTAAGTGTCTGTCAAATTTTTTAAGTTTTTGGAAGAACCAACTCTTTGTTTTTTTGATTCTTTCTATAGATTTTTTGGATTCTAATTCATTTAATTCTGATTAAATTTTAATTATTTCTTTCCATCTACTGGATTGGGGTTTATCTTGCTGCTCTTTTTCAAGGAGGTTTAGATGTGTCATTAAATTGTCAGTTTCAGATCTCTCCAATTTGTTGATGTAGGAGCTCAGAGCTATAAACTTGCCTCTGAGTACTGCCTTTGCTGTGTCCCAGAGGAGCTGGTAATTTGTGTGTTCATTTTTGTTGAATAGCATGAACATTTGAATTTCCTTTCTAATCTCCTCCATGACCCACTCATGATTCAGCATTGTGTTGTTCAGCCTCCATGTGATACCGGACTTTCTTTGGTGGCTTTTGGTGTTGAGTTCTAATTTTATTCCCTTGTGGTCAGAGAGAATGCAAGGTATAACTACAATGTTTCTGAACTTAGACAAGTTTGCTTTGTGGCCTAAAATGTGGTCTATGTTAGAAATTGTTCCATGCGCTGCTGAGAAAAACGTGTATTCTGATTCTGCTGGGTGAAATGTCCGGTAGATTTCTTTTAAGTCTAGTTCATCTATGCAGGTGTTTAGATCTGCGGTTTCTCTGTTGAGTTTTTGCCGAGTTGATCTATCTAGTGCGGTGAGTGATGTGTTAAAATCCCCAACAATTAATGTCGTTGGATCTATATGGGATTTGAGGGAAAGTAGTGTTTCTTTGATAAATTTGTGTGCTCCGTTGTTTGGCAAATAGATATTTAGAATTCTAATATCCTCCTGAAGGAGAGATCCTTTAATTAGTATGTAGCGACCTTCTTTATCTCTTCTCATGAATTTTAATTTGAAGTCTATTTTATCTGATATTAGGATTGCAACGCCTGCCTGTTTATGAGGGCCGTTTGCTTGGTAGATTTTGTTCCAGCCTTTAACATTGAAAATGTGTTTGTTTTTATGGGCAAGATGTGAGTCCTCCAGGCAGCAGATAGAAGGGTCTTGTTTTTTAATCCAACTAGACAGTTTATGTCGCTTAATTGGAGAGTTCAGACCATTAACGTTAAGAGATAGGACTGAGAGGTATTTGGGAGTTCCTGCCATGTTATACACCTTCTTGGAGCTTGCAAAAACTGGGTTCTTCCTATGGTTCTTGCATTCTCAGTTTGGGTGCAGTTTCTTGACCTTTATTGTGGTCTTGTTGGTTTTCTGTGTGTAGGACATCTTTAAGAATCTTTTGTAGGGCTGGTTTGGTGGAGATGTTTTGTTTCCATTTTTCTCTGCTATGGATGGTTTATATTTGGCCTTCAGTTATGAAGGAGAGTTTAGCTGGGTACAGTATTCTTGGTTGATAGTTGTTTGTTTTTAGGGCATGGCATACATCATTCCAGGCTCTTCTTGCTTTGATTGTCTCTGCTGAGAAATCTGAGGTGATTCTAATTGGTTTCCCTTTATAGCTGATTAATCTTTTCTCCTTGACAGCTTTAAGGATCTTTTCCTTGGTCTGAGTTGATCCTGTGTGGATTATAATGTGACAGTGAGATGTCCTATTCTGGTCTGGTCTGTTTGGGGTTCTAAAAGCTTCTTGTATCTGAATAGGCCTATCTTTTTGCATGTTTGGGAAGTTCTCTGCTAGGATCCTGTTAAACAAACTTCCTAGACCATTAACTTCTGTTTCAAGGTGCTCCTCTACACCCATTATCCTTAGATTAGCCCTTCTGATGGTGTCTTCCTAGTGTTGGATAGATCTATCATATTTCTTAGACATGTCTTGGATGGTTGTATGTTTTTTCTGTATAATATCTAGGCTGTCTTCAGTCCCTGAGATTCGATCTTCTACATGGTCAAACCTGCTGTCAAGACTTTCTACTTTGTTTTTTATCCCTTTTTCCTTCTAATTGGTCAGCTTTGATAGCTTCAAGTTCTTTATTGAAGCTTTGTTTTAGATCTTGTACGAAATTCTTTACTTCCTTAATTTGATGTTCAGTGTTTAATCTCTGATCACTTATTTGATTGGTTATGGTTTCCTTGGACTCCCATTCCTTCTGTTGGGTTACATTCAGCATTCTCTTTGTGGTCTCCATGACTTCCTTCAGCTCTTTGTTAATGGATTCCATGAATGCCTTTCGTGATCTTTGTGTATTCTCTTCCTGCTCTCTCAATTACTGTATTACTCTTTGATAAGCTTCCTCCTGTTCCTGGGATTCCTGTAGTTCTCTTTGAGTGTTCTCAGCCTGTTCACGCCGTTCCTGTGTTTCTCTCTGAGTATTCTCAAGCTGCTCATGCAAATCCTGTATGGGGTTTTGAGTAGCTTCCTCATGCTTATGATATTGCTGTATAAACTTTTGGAATTCCTCCTCTCTCTCCCTATCACGCTCATACAGCGACCTTTGTATGCTTTCAATCTTTTGATTTATCATGTTTGCCAGCAGTGTTTGTAGAGCTATTTGGGAATTCTCCTCTGGATTATTCATTATTTGTTTTTTCCCCTGATTATTGGGATTGGGAATTGAGATACCCGGATTTGCCATTTTTCTTGTGTTTTTCTGGCTTGTTCTGCCCATTTGAGATGAAAATAGCCCCAGTTTTGTGCTAGAACACTATCTTAAGGCAAGCATCAACCCAAGTCTGAATTTGCACAGTCAATTTTCTACAGATACAATCTAGTTCAACCGATACATCTATTCAACATCAAACAACTATACCTTAATGTGCTATGAAACGCAAAGAAGAATTTGGAAGACCTGAAATTATTAGGGTTAGGGAGAGATGTGGGTAAAAAATAGGAATAGATTGATGTGGGGAGGCTCAGGGAGAGTTAACTAAGTCTTAATCTCATAGCAGGAAATAAGTTGGGTAGGATGAAAGTATGGAGAGAGGGAAAAAAAAGAAAGGGAAAGGGAAAAGAAAAGAGACCAGAACAAATAGAAAGGTAGAAATTAATAAAATTATGTAGAGTCGATAACAATCTATTTAGATAAGAACATGAACTTATTGAGAGAAGGGGAGGTATATAAAGGAGATGTGAAAAATTTAAAAATAAAAATGCTTAAAATATTATATAGGTATAAACAGGTAGTACTGCTTTTAAGGAATTTAAGTCTTAGAAGTTTTGACTTGCATAATAAATTTGTGGATTAAATGTGTACACAATGGGGGATAGGGTCTAATAGTCAAATAGGGGTTTATCAGAGGATGTGGAAGACAAGAATTAAGTCATATAAATAATAACGAAAGAGAGGAGAAGGTGAAACGGATAAGAAAGGAAGAAGAAAAAATGAGAAGTTCAGTAGAGCTAAACAAAAAACAAAAAGATAATTTAAAAAGAAAAAAAAAGAGAAAGAAGACTATAAAAAGAAAGCAAAAACGTACACTCCCGTATCCCCAAAATAAAAATTATAAGAGGAAAAGAATATTACTGGAAGACAATTTTTTTTATCAAAAAAGGCAAAGATTAAAGATTGAAAAAAGTTTTAGCAAAGAAAAAAAAGTTTTTTTTATGTAAGGTACCAAAAATAAAAACTGAAAAAAAAGAAGACGAAGAAGAATAGAAAAAAGAAAAGAAAAAAAAAGAGAAAAACTTCATTGTTTTTTTTTTTTGGAGGTGTGGGAAAAATCCTGTATCTCCTTGTGTCTGTAACCAGCCTCTTGTTGGAGTCTCTGGTCTGCTTGTGGTCCTGTGGCTTGGTTTTTTTCTTAAGTCAGTTTGTTCGAAAAGGCAATAAAATGCTCTGCTTTACCCAGGATTTTGTGATCCTCCTCCCAGGCTATTTCATTGGGAGACGGATCTGCTTTGAGTATCACAAAAGAGGGGGATGCAGTGATGAGTCTAGGTTCTGGTAACTTTTCTGCGGCTGGTTTGTGAAAACCTCACAGAGCCCAGCCTGGAGCCAATCTCAGGGATTCTGTTTACTGATTTTCAATTGCTTGTCGAGGCTGCTAGAGGGAGGGGCAGCCTCTGGCTATGATTACCCAGTGAAGAAACCCACTCCTCAGGCTGGCGCCTGAGCTGGGTGACTTTTCCCTGGGTGGAGCTGAGTCTGGTAGGTCATGCTGCCGTTAAGTTCTGTGACCTGCTAAATGACTCGTTTTATTCCAAGGCCTGAGCTGGAGCTAGCAGCTCTGCCGAGGTTTGTCGGTATCCAAGATGGAGATCACTGGTGCTGGGGAGGGGGAAGGGGACCTT